>NC_142576.1:16997272-17155909 GCF_041283825.1 Pyrus communis | reverse complement strand
CTTTCAACTAGTTTTGCATGCTTAGACAAATAATAATAATAATAAAATCTTGTAGGGTTAGGATTGAGGGTCATACATTTTTTTACACACATTTTGTGAGGTTCAATTCGTAATGAATTTCAACAATCCAGTAATCTATCTTTTCTATCAAAAATAATCAAAATCTGAATTCATGTGACCCAAATCATAGTCATTTTAATGTTTCTTTACAAAACCATATTCATCTATTTTCTTCATTACAAATGAATGTCTTAACGAGTTTAAATTTTTCTATTTCCTTTATTTGTTTTTGCAAAAATATTTATAAGTGATGACGGAGTGGGCCTTCCAAATGGTGTGTCAAAAAATAGGTGGCTCCCAATCCTAATTCCTATATATATATATAGGGTTAGGATTGGGGGACATCCATTTTTTGAACATTCATTTTGATATCCGCTTTGCAAGGCTCACTTCATAATTTTTTTTCAACGATCCGAAGACTCTATATGTCAATTCATCATACATAGATCATTCTTTGAAAAACAATTAGACAATCCAAACCATTAAGCCATTCATTTGTAGTGAAGAAAATAGACGAATACAATTTTTCAAAGAAATACTAAAAAATTACTAAGGTGACTATCATTTAATTTAACGGTCGTATGATATTTGATTTTGATTAGTTTTGGTAGACATGTTCTATGAGAGAAGATCTAAAAGATCAATAGTTCAAATTGTTGAAAAAAGTTACGGAGTGAGCTCTGTGGATGCAAATTTCTGCCATCTTCTTCTTGGACGAAAATGCACCTACAAAACAATCAACACCTAAGATCAAGGCCAAGAGCCTCATGCGCCCACGATGAATGGGGAAGGCTTTGGCCGAAGAATCTCCGATGCCAAAGTAAGAATTTGAGAGAAAGTGTTTAGAGAATTTTTGGGAGAGAATTAGACTTAGGTTTTTTGAGAAATGAGGGGCTATATATAGGGGTGTGGTCGGCCCTATTTGGAGAAATGCGGACCGGCCACTTATGGTGGTTTTTTTTCTCTAATTGCAAGATATTATGCCAAATAATATCTTGCAATCAATTAGGAAATTAATCAATTAATTTTGGTAATTAATCCCAATTTGAAAAGGATAATTGGAAATTACCTTATGAGTGTGGATTTGATGAGGATTGATGAGAGAGTTTAAAAAAATACCATTTTGATCACCTTTGATGTCGATTGAGCCATTAATGTCCATTGTATGCACGTGGGGATCCCAATGTGCCTTAAGGGTAATTTTGTCTTTGTAACCCAAAAGTCCATGTGTCACCTCTATAATTTTCTTGATTATTTTTGGCTCCACAAATGTCCCCACACCTGTTGGGCTACTCGCAGGAAAGGGTAGCAGGTGTAAAGATCTTCCTTTGCTTTAGGAAACTTAATATTGTTTCCTATTTTGATGTAGATTCCCTCATTAATTGGAAATTAGATCCTTCTAGGAAAGGAAAATAAATCACTTCTAAAGTCTATTTAAGTCTACCTTAGGTAGATGATTAAATTAACTCCAAAGAGCAATTTATTCTACCCTACAAAAAAGAGAAACCTAGAGGATATTTGTTCCCCCTCCCCTAGCAATCTTCTACACTTGCCCATGAAAAGGACCGTCTTTTGTTGCTTTCTTCGTCTTTTCCGCACCGCACCGAGGTAAGAAAAATTTAATTTTCCTTGTCTTCTTCTTGGATAGTGTTGTCGTGAGGTAGCCGTTGGGATGGTGCGGCACGTCGGCTGGCAGGGGCCAGGAGTCAGCTTGGCATGGGCCAAGGTATGTTATGGTAGAGACTACTGCTTGGGCTGTTCAGCTTGGCTAGAGCCAAGGGCAGCTGTGCAACTGGGGCCGCGAATGGAGGCGCTGGGCGCAGTGCTAGGCAAACCGCATGGCTCATATGCTTTGGGCTCTTGGACTTGACTCAGGCCAACAGAAATGAGGAGGTTGTGGGCTTCATGGGCTCCTGGAATGCTGGGCATGCAGGCCTCCTGCTTGCTGGTCCGAGAGAAAAAATGAGGAAAAGCTAGCATGGGTTGAGCTCCCCTACTAAGTATCGTGAAATGGCGTTGGTTGCTTATTCTTCTTCACTAAGAAAAATATGGGCTGCTTCCGAGAAATGAGTATCAAGGTGGATGCATTGGCCTCATCTGATCGCTGTCATGGGTTGAGCTCCCCTACTGAGTATCAAGGTGGATGCATTGGCCTCATCTGATCGCTGTCGTGGAGCTTACTGTGAATGAAAGTGGAAAGAAAAGATCTTCCATGCCTGTTCAAGAGATACCGGTTGAGAAAAAATTGAAGACTTCCTTCGCTGCACGTGAAAGTCTGCCTGTTGTTGAGAGGTCTGTGATTGACTTGACTTCTTCCAATAGGAAGAAAAATGAAGTTGCTAAATCTGAGCCTGTGATTCCTACCTTGTCGAAAATGGCTAGTACGATTGCTGATAAGATTGCTTAGCGTAAAGGTGATGTTATGCCCCTAATGCTGAAGTCTGTACTAAGACATCTGTTGGAGCTAAGTCTAGTCCAGTCCACCTTTAGAGAGGCTTGCTACTATGAAGAGCGATAAGGTGGACTTTGCTGCTAAAGTGGCGCCGAGGCATATTTCTCTTGCTGCTGAAACTGGTTTGCCTGCTGAGAAAGAGGAGGCTATTCGCGTGGGCAGTTGTGATAAATCCACCAAGCCTGTTTCTAGAGAGGCTGCTGAGATTTGTGCACTTTTGAAGCCGGATCTACTTGAAGACATGGACATGCGTGCCAAGCTTATTGATGGTGTTAGAGGGATTATTTGCCCAAGTTCCTTTGCGAAGCATACGACCTAATATCGAATAACTGCTCTGCTTGTTATAATGCAGATCTAGCAAGGCTATCAAGGAGGTGGCGAAGATTATGGCAGTTGAAGCTTATTCCTCTACTGAGGAGATCAAGAGGTTGGATTTTGACCTCGTTGCTTTGAAGGGGTCTAATATCTCTACCCCCACTTCTCTGGAGCTTAAGTCGCTCGCTAAAAGACCATTGACTTGAAGAATAGGCTTTACACAATCCAAGTTAAGTATGAAAGTGCAGAGAAGGAGATTGGATGTTACATACCTTATCAAGATCTTGACCGTGCCGTTTTTGAGCTTCATTATGCTGCTTACGCAAAGGATGAATAACTAATTGCTGCTTATAATAAACTGATTCACTTTAAAAAGATTGTCGATGAGCTTGAACCCCAAGTGTTGGTATTTCAAGGTGCACTAAATATCAACGAAAGTTTAAAAAAGGAAGTGGATGAGCTGTAACGTGTCTGTGTTGGTCTGCTCGAGAAGAACGAATAGTTGAAGGGTGAGAAGATTGGGCTCCAGGTTTCGCTTGTTCAGAGTCAGGTCAATTTCTACAAGCTGGGTTATGTAGATCATCTCTTTGGTAGGCTATCTGACCTTGAGTTTACTGGGAAAGACTTCGATACCTTTTCTATTTCTCTGTAAGACTTGATTGCCTTTACTTTTGAGGCTTCCATTGGTGAAGTAGTCGGAGAATTTGGTGCCCAGGCTGGGGCAGCTGAGGGTGAAGCGTCGGATGATGACGCTGCTAAGAGCGTCGCAGTTGCTGAAGGTATGGTGACCGAGTAGTCGTGAGATGTCCAAGCTGCTGAAGAGTAGTCTTCTAGGTAGCCTTTAGGATTTTTTTTGTTTTTCTTGTTGCTTTTTGCTTTGCTTGAACTTCTTCGGTCTTTGCTAGTTGTTTATCAATTTTACTAGAAAATTTAATAAACTTGCTTCCTTCGCTCTTCTTTTGTTCACACCCAACTTTTAACCTTTAGACCAGCGATAAACGTGCTACTTTTCTATAAGAAAACAAGCCCGCGTAGCCTATGTAGCCATGTGTGTTTGTGTAGAACTTTTGCAAAGTTGTTAGCCATAAGGTCGGCAGCCGGATGCCTTACTTACAGAAGCAGATGAGTTCGCGTGACCACTTGACTGTTAACCTTGGCTTTCTTCAATCATTTGAGTTGTTTGTGGTCTGCATCACAACATAGTAAAGATTTTTGGGTCATAAAATTCGCTAACCTTTCGTATCATAAGTACGCGGTTGTATGGAATTTCGTAAGCAAAGGCCCGAGAGAACTCCTTACTTTTTATGTAACCAATTATGTGGGTTGCATAGCAAGTATCACAACACTTTAGGAATTAGTTTAGATCTAAACAATCATTCCGCGCTTGGTAAAAGTGAAGCTTATCGACTGCGTAGCATGTCAGCAATGGATAGAGCTTCGTATATGCACGCTAACTTGTTTAACCTTTCACAAAAATGTGCGGTTATATAAGTTTAGGGCAACTTATTGCTCGAAGGGCAAGCCGTATGCAATCTTCTGGAAACCATAGGCTACCTTAGTGCAATTGGTAGCAGGTTTAGGGTTCCAAGGCAGTCGTCCATAAGGCGTACTGCATAATGTGCCTTCTCCGTCTCTAAGGCCCAGTTCCTCACGGATTAGACCAAGAGACCCAAAATCCTTCAATTAGCTAAGCCTTGAAAAAGACCATTGTGGCTACTTCTAGGAATCCTGGCGTATGCCATCGTGCACCTAGTTATACCAGGGCAGCCCGACTCATCCACATCTGGATATTTAGAGCGTAAAGTTTATCTTCCCGCATTGGAAAGCAAACCATGTGGATGTTGGGGAATTGATTTACCCTCTCGCACTGAAGAGCAATTAGTTTATCCTTTCGCACTGGAGAGCAGACCCAGATAGGTGTCGGGGAATTGGTTTACCTTCCTGCACTAGAGAACATGGTTGGTCCCCAGGGGGTGCAATTCCAACGATAAGTTTCTAAGAAAGCGCAGTCTTCTTTTGAAGTGCAGGAGTGATCAACCGAGCCAAGTTATAGATTACTTCTAAATTCCTCATTGAAAAACGAGTGAAACGAACGAAAACTTAGTTGTAAAGTAAAAACTGCATAACAACTGGATAGTCCTCGATTTATGAGGTGGTGCCCGTCGAGCTACTTGAGTCTTCGGATTTTGATGTAGTGGAAGGTCACGCATGGTACTTCCTCAGATTGTAGGCATTCCACTGTTTTTTTATCTCTTTTTCGTTCATAGTGGCGAGGGTGTAACTACCATTGCCGCTTACTCTGCTGATATTGTATGAACCTTCCCAAATGGAATCTATCTTTTTGAAGCCTTCTCTACGGGCAGTGATGAAGGCTTTTCTTAGGACCAGATCTCTAAGCTGGAACTGCCGGATCTTGGCTCTTTTGTTATAGTTGAAGATGAGCTACTACTGGTAGGCTGCGATGCGGGTGATAACTTTCTCGCATTTCTCCTCTGCCAGATCTAAGTTTGTGGCCATCTCCTTTCTGTTTCACTTGATGTTTGGCAGTCAAGTGCTGATACTTGGCACGATGACATTGAGAGGAATGATTGCTTCTGAACCAAATGCCAAAGAGAAATGAGTCTCACTGGTTGCTCGTCGTTTATTTATGCGATATGCCCATAGACATCTGGGAAGTTCATCTGGCCATTTTCCCTTCTTGTCGGAGAGGGATTTTTTTAGGTGGTTGAGAATCATCTTGTTGGATGCTTCGGCCTGTCCATTGCCTTGGAGATACTTCGGCGTGGACATGTACTGCTTAATGCCATATTTCTAGAAGAACTTTGCCAAATCTTTGCCTACGAATTACGGGCCGTTGTCTGTGACGATGGATTGAGGAATGCCAAATCGACAAATGATGTTCCACTATATGAAGCGTTGTATATCCGTCTAAGTTGTGGTTATCATAGGTTATGCTTTTACCTATTTGGTGAAGTAGTCAGTTGCCATGATCATCATGTGTCTACTTCCAATTACGAGCGGCATTAACCCTGCCAAGTCGATTGCCCACTACATGAACGACCAAGGTTTGCGAGTGTAGTTCACTAACAGCCAATACTGGTGTCGGCTTGTAGGGTTGGCAACGGTTGTACTTTTGTACTAATATCCTTAACGTCTTGATACATAGTAAGCTAGCAGTAGCCTAGATTAAGAGCGTTCTATGCTAAAGATCGGCCTCTGGATTGATTTCCACGAACACCTTCATGAATTGAGCTTAGAACCTTTAGGTCGTCAAGAAGCGTTAGGCAGCGGAGATGTGGTATAGTGTAGGATCTTTGGACGAGAATGTCGTTCCATATGTAGTAGCGTTCTGCCTTTGTTTGGAGCTTTCTAGACTACAATCTGTGACACCTCGGCTGCTGGATCTACCTATATGCGTAGCTTATCTAGATACTTCACCGAAATAGAGCATTTAAGTTGGTGGTCAAGGGTGGAGCCTAAGTCGGCTAGCACATCCGTGTGGCCGTTGTCTGCCCATGGAACTTGAGTGAGGGTGTAAGTCTGAAACTCTTCTAGTTGCTTTCGTACATCCTCTAGGTAATACGCCATCTTCGAATGTTTTGCCGTGTACTTCCCAGTAGTCTGGCTGGTGATTAGCTGGGAATCAGAATGAATTGCAAGTTTTTTTCACCGCCAAGTCTTTTGCCATTAGGAGGCCTGTTAGTAAGGCTTCGTACTCTACTTTGTTGTTGGATGGTTTGAAGCCTAGAGTGATTGCCTGCTCGAGCATCAAACTATCTGGGGTGACAAGGACCACGCCTGCTTCCGAGCCCTTGTAGTTGGATACGCCGTCAACGTGCAAATGCCAGAAGTCTTCATTGGGTGAGGCATACGTGGCTAGGGCTTGCTCGGTTACCTCCGAGGTATTATTAGGTTGCTCTGTTGTGTCACCTAGGCTAGGGATGAAGGTGCGGGAGGGAGTCGTGGAGCTGGGGCTATGTTACATGCAACATGAGATGCTCAACTACCGGTATTGGGCCACTCTAGAGCTGAATTATGGAGTAAAGGTCAGTTGGGGCCGTGTGACGCACAGCAAGAGGTACTGCTTAACTGTTGGTATATGTTGATCCTATATAGAATCTTTTGGGGCGATGAGGACAAAACTTGCTTCTGAGTGTGTCCTTCTAGTGTTCGTCTACCCTTGGTGCGCCTTTTGGGCTGAGTTGTTGGGTTCGTTAGAAAACTTTGCATTTGCCAGTGTCTGGGCCATTATTGTCGCGTGTCTAGATTAGGCAGAATAGTACGTTATGAGGATGATTGCGTAGGTCTGAAGGTATAACTTAAGCTTCTGAGTTGCATCAATTGTCGCCAAAATTAGCTTTTGAATTTTTGGTAGCTGGTTTCTACATCGAGGAGAGTTTTTCAACTGTGGAATACAGGTAATCGAGCCTCCAACTCTTCTCGTATGAGGGCAGAGCTGATGACACTTTTGTTGTGTTTCCTTAGTTATTTTAGTGTTTAAAGTCACTTTTGTGTGTTTTCAGGTTATAAAGCCAAAGTGTGCAAGAATATGCAAATTAGAGTCTTTTGGAGCAAAAGAGGAATGAATGAGTTGAAGACTTGAAGAAATATGAATTCCTAATCGAAGATGGAGTCCTACTCACATGAGGATTCCTAGAACAACAAGGATTCCTACTCCAACAAGGATTCCTACTTGAAGTAGGAAAGTTAACCCTAGGTTTCCCATTTTGGTAACCTTTCCTAATCTTAAACGTCCGTATTTTCCAGCCACTTTGAAGGCTTTGTATGCACTTTAGGACACAAAACAAAGGCCCTAGACCACTTACACACCTTTGCCGCACCTCTCCCTTTCTCTCCTTCCCTTGCCGTGCAAGGGGGGGTATTTAGGTCCTATTTTATGCACTTAAACACATTGCCCTTTCTAAATAAAACCCTAGCCGCCTTTTTCAACCACTTCCCTTTTAATTTCTGATTTGATTTCCTAATTCTAGCAGCCTTTGACTTAATTTTAGTTAATAAAAATAAGCTAGGGTTTTAATTTCTGAAACCCTATATATTCTTGCACTTAGCCGCACCTTAGGGATCTCTTTTCATTCATCCTTTAATCATTCAGCCACTTCCCACTCTCTGCCGCAGCCACCATCACCCTAATACCTTCAATCCACCACTTCTCCATCCATTCCAGCAACCTTCCATCTCTGCCGCAACCATTCCTCTACTCCAGCCACCATTCTACACCTCCATACACCACCCACAACCCTTGCCGCACCACCATACCATCCTAACTCCCTTCCTAAACCAAAATCACATCCAAAAATCCCCAAAAACCTCTCTACCGCAGCAAGGAGAAGAAGAAAGAGGAGCTTGAACGTGCAGAAATTCAAAGCGGAATCGTTGGGCGTTTTAGGTGTAATCAATCTTTTGTTCTCTATGTTTAATTTCAATTTTGTTTCTCTTTCTGTGAACATGAGAGGCTAAATCCCTAGTTAGCTAGGGGTGATTCAAAACCATGTCTATGCTTGCAATATAAATTGATTACCTTCAGTTGGAATTTCACGAGTTGTGGATTCAATTTGTTTAACTACTTGATTGATAACTTATTTGTGTATGTTTATTGAGAGTGCACGCTTAGTTTTCATGCATGAATATGATGCTAGAATATAAGGGAGTTTCACCTAATAGTTACAAACTTATATTCACAAGTAGTGGAGGTCGCTTATAAACGATCGCGTTAAATGAATTCTTGGCACTAGTTTCATGCTCATCATAGTAACGAATGCCTCGTCAACACTTATAGTTTTCATGTTGCTTAATGATCTTTGATTGTATCTTTATTGTGCTTTTCACGTAAAGGACTTTTGGAGAATGTTTTGAATTGTTGTATGCGCTGTCCCATCCAATTCATTAACTTAAGGAGAACTTAAAGGTTAATTTAAGCGAACCTAATTAACCTGGGGTGTTGAGTTTCATGATTCATCGAAAGACCAACTGAAAATCATCTTGTATGCAAGTGTGACATGTGTGGAGAAAAACCTTCTAGCTAGCATTCCATCCATATTTTCATCAAATTCGTTTTTACAATCTGTTTTTATTACAATCTGTTTTCTTTGTTTTAATTTCGTCAAAACTAAATCCCCCTTTACTTTAGTGTTTCAATTTAGTGAGAAAGTGTCTTAGTTTGTGTTTCTAAGTGTTTTGATTCAAGTTATAACCGAAATTCGTCCAAATTAGGTTAGGTGTTCAAAACTGCCCAGATTGTGTTTTTAAGGCAGTTTTGAGTGTTTTGTTGCTGTTTTTGAGTCTTTTGGTTTGTTTTAGTGTTTTAGTGGTTAGTTTTGCATTCTTTGAGTCTAGTTTAGTGTTTTAACCTTTGTTTTACGTTTTTGAGTCAGTTTTCAAGTGATTTAGCAATCCCTCCTAATCCCCGGGTTTAGAACGATCCCTATTTATACATATACTACAATTGTCAAAAGAGGGTTTTAAGTTGTGTGCTTATATATTTTGCATCAAGAGCTCACTGCTACTTCCAAGATTGCTAAGTAGATGTATAATTCTTCTACTGCTTCCGGTTTGGATAGTAAGGGAAATGATGTGAGACATTTCTTTAAGTCTTGGAAAGCTTTTTCAAATTCATCATCCCATGTGTCTCATTATGCCCTCTCAATTGCTTTGAAAAAAGGCTTGCATCGACCAGTGGATCGCGAGAGAAAGCAGTTGAGCGTGGCTGCTCGTCTGGTCAAGCTTTGGATCTCCTTCAAAGATGTTGGAGACTTCATCTCTAAGATTGCTCGGATCTACTTGGGATATGCTTTAATTCCTCGTTAGGTTACTAGGTACCCTAAGAATCTACCCAAACATACTCTGAATATGTATTTGGCGGGATTGAGCTTCATCTTGTACTTTCTAAGGATGTCGAAAGTTTCTGCCAAGTTGTTGATATGGTCTGACAGCTACTTTGGGTCAAGAAAGATGTGCTCGGCGTCTCTTGACCCCTCATCGATTAAAGTAGAGTTGTCTTTCTACACTTTAGTGGCCTCTACGAGGGTAAATGACTTCTTCATGATCAAGCAAAATGATGAATATTCTTGGGTGAAAACCAAAGAAAGTTCATCGAAACTCCGGATAGATTATGGCGACAGGGTGTGGAACTAATCTTACTCCTCGCTTTGTAAAGTGGTGGCGAATATCTTGCACATGAGAGTGTCGTTGTTTCGATAAAGGATCATTGTGCTTCGGTAGTGCTTTAAGTGCCTATCTGGGTCTCCATTACCTTTGAAAGATGTGAAATACGGCATGCTGAACTTGAGTGAAGGCTCTGCCTGCTTGATCTCGTCTGTGAAGGGTGACTTGCTTATGTTGGTCATGTCCCGTCGTAGTGCCTCATTAATGACCTCGTTGCGTTAGAAATTGCACAATTGCTCGATCAAGAACCTCTTTACTTCTTCCTGAATTTGCCTCGGCTTCCCCCGGTCTTGACCTGTTAGTCTAAGCTACTCTTCTATATGTTCAGTTCATCTACATCGCAGCTACGATATATCTCTAGCAGGCGAGTAAGTTCCTTGCAGGCTGCCGGTTGAACTTGAACCAGATTGAATAACTGCTTCTCTCCATCCCTTTTGCTGCCTACTTTGGTGTGAGGTGGAAGATGCTCCTTGTGGGTATAGCCGCAAATGAACACTTCGCCTAAAGGGTTGCTTATGCTGATTATCGGAGTATGGCCCCAACTGTGAATGTATGCTCGTCCGTGGGCCTAGCCGAGAGTGCAAGCTCCTCCACACGCTAAAACGAGAGTATACGCTATCTTGGGGGCCCAGTCGGGAGTGCACACTGCCCGAACGCTCGGTACGTGGCTGGTTGAGGGGCTGCTTGTCGGGATGCTGTTGGAGAGGTTTGTTGTTTGCCCTTGTCCTACTTCAGGACACCTCGTTTGGGGCACTGCAACTTGGTGTGCTGCAAGAGCTGATTCACCAAGGTTGTCTGTTGTGCGAGGGTGCTTGTTAACTCTATGACCTATCGAGACAAGTGTTGTTCTCTATTTGAGTTGGAAGAGCTTGGACCATATGCGTTTCCTTGAGTAACGGAAGTGTAACGGGCTCCGGGTGCGAGATTTGAGTTGGGATACGTCAAATCTATGGAGAAATATGATGAAAATACCCCTGGTTCAATTGTCTGTCCAGAAATCTGAAGTCAAGATGGTTGAACCGGCCTTAGATTGCTTGGAGGGCCACATGAGTGGGCTGGATCTCGAATTGGACCACGGAGGGGATCGGATTACTAAAGTGGGTCGGGCCGCTAGTGTGGGTGATAGGAGCATATTCATGTGACTTAATTAGCTTGTTCTCGTGCATTTATGTTGTGTTTCCTTAGTTATTTTAGTGTTTAAAGTCACTTTTGTGTATTTTCAGATTATAAGGCCAAAGTGTGCAAGAAGATGCAAATTGGAGTCTTTTGGAGCAAAAGAGGAATGAATGAGTTGAAGACTTGAAGAAACGATGAATTCCTACTCCAACGATGAATTCCTACTCAAACGAGGAATCCTACTTCAACAAGGATTCCTACTTGAAGTAGGAAAGTTAACCCTAGGTTTCCCGTTTTGGTAACCTTTCCTAATCTTAAACGTCCGTATTTTCTAGCCACTTTGAAGGCCTTGTAGGCACTTTAGGACACAAAACAAAGGCCCTAGCCCCCTTAAACCTCTTTGCCGTGCCTTTCCCCTAATTCCCTTCCCTTGCCGTGTAAGGGGGGGTAGTTTTGTCCTAGGTTGTGCAAATAAACACATGCTCCTCTCCTAATTTAAAACCCTAGCCGCACCTTGCAGCCATTCCCTCTTTAATTTCTGATTTTATTTCCTAATTCTAAAAGCCTTTGATTTAATTTTAATTAACCAAAATAAGCTAGGGTTTTATTTCTGAAACCATATATATTTTAAACCCTAGCCGCACCCTACTCTCTTCTCTTATTCATTCATTCTTCCATAATTCAGCCACAAAACCTTGTTGCCGCAGCCACCATCCCTTCTCCCACCTTCAGTCCGCAACAACCATCCATTGCAGCCACCTTCCACTCTCTGCCGTAGCACCACCATCCATTCCCCCTACCATCCACACCTCCATACATAATCCCACCACCTTGCCGCACCACCATCTCCACATAAACCCATCCCTAAACCAGAAAATCATCCAAACTCACCATAAACCTTCTCTGCCGCATCAAGAAGAAAGGAAAAAGAGGAATTTGAAACGTGCAGAAATTCAAGTGGATTCCTTGGGCGTTTTAGGTGTAATCAATCTTTTGTTCTTTATGTTTAATTTCAATTTCGTTTCTCTTTCTGTGAACATGAGAGGCTAAATCCCTAGTTAGCTAGGGGGTGATTCAAAACCATGTTTATGCTTGCAATATGAATTGATTACCTTTGGTTGGAATTTCATGAGTTGTGGATTCAATTTGTTTAACTGCTTGATTGATAACTTATTTGTGTATGTTTATTGAGAGTGCACGCTTAGTTTTCATGCATGAATATGATGCTAGAATATAAGTGAGTTTCACCTAATAGTTACAAACTTATATTCACAAGTAGTGGAGGTTGCTTATAAACAATCGCGTTAAATGAATTCTTGGCACTAGTTTCATGCTCATCATAGTAACGAATGCCTCGTCAATACTTATAGTTTTCATGTTGCTTAATGATCTTTGATTGTATCTTTATTGTGCTTTTCACGTAAAGGACTTTTGGAGAATGTTTTGAATTGTGTATGCGTTGTCCCATCCAATTCATTAACTTAAGGAAAACTTGAAGGTTAATTTAAGCGGACCTAATTAACCCAGGGTGTTGAGTTTCATGATTCATCGAAAGACCAACTGAAAATCATCTTGTATGCAAGTCTGACATGTGTGGAGAAGAACCTTCTAGCTAGCATTCCATCCATATTTTCATCAAATTCATCTTTACAATCTGTTTTAATTACAATCTGTGCATTTTATTTAGTTTCGTCAAAAACTAAATCCTCCTTTACTTTAGTGTCCAATTTAGTTAGAAAGTGTCTTAGTTTGTGTTTCTAAGTGTTTTGATTCAAGTTATTATCCAAATTCATCCAAAATAGTGTAAGTGCTCAAAACTGCCCAGATTGTGTTTTTAAGGCAGTTTTGAGTGTTTTGGGGCTGTTTTGAGTTTTTTGGTTTGTTTTAGTGTTTTAAGTGTTTAGTTTTGCATTCTTTGAGTCTAGTTTAGTGTTTTAACCTTTGTTTTACGTTTTTGAGTCAGTTTTCAAGTGATTTAGCAATCCCTCCTAATCCCCAGTCTAGAACGATCCCTACTTATTCATATACTACAATTGTCAAAAGAGGGTTTTAATTTGTGTGCTTATATAATCCGCATCAAATTTTTGGCGACGTTGCCGGGGATTAGCAACTTTGCTAATCCCTTGGATTGTTACTTTCTGTTTAGTTTAATTTGTTAAAGTTTCTGACCTTGTGTTGTTTTTCTTGTTTTAGGTACTAGTGTATGACTCGGAGTTCTCAATCGATTCGTGAGCATATCTTGGACTTTGACAGCGATTTCGAGAGGACTTTGAGACGAAAGAGGAAGCAACACGAATCAAATCCACCAAGCCCAGAACCTGACCTTGAAGAACAAGTCCTAGAAGAGGAAGAAGAGGCCACGGCAAGGGTTTTTGAAGAACCACAAGGCATGGCCATGGACAACCGAACATTCAAGGAGCTTTCTGCTTTGGGATTGGATAATGCCACACCTTTGTGTATCCAATATCCCCCACCTGCCCAAGGTAAGACCGAGGAGTTCGAGTTGAAGTCAAGTTTGCTCCACCACATTCCAAAGTACCATGGGTTGTCCATGGAGGATCCGAACAAGCATCTGAAGGAATTCGAGGTGGTGTGTTCAAGCATGACTCCCGTCAACGTCGATGGAAGTATATTGAAGATGAAGGCTTTTCCATTCTCTTTAATGGACAAAGCCAAAGATTGGTTGTATGAATTAGCTCCCGGAACAGTCACATCATGGGAAAGTGATGCGATACGAATGTGACACACAAATTAAATCCTATTTGTGACAATTGTAGTAATGATGTAAGTAGGGATCGTTCTTACCGGGGATTAACTAGGGGTGCTAAACACTTTAAACTGACTCAAATAAATAAAACTAACCTTTAAAACACTTAACTCACTTAACAAAAACTCAAAACAAGTCCACAAGACTCCAAATACTTAAAAACACAAAATAAGATAGATTGTAATGACTAAGACTTAACAAAATATGGGGGGATTGTGTTTGGACGAAATTAAATTAAATGGACAGATTGTAAAGAAAACAGATTGTAAGACAAATTGCGATAGACCAATGGATGATGGAATAGCTAAGGGGTTCTTCTCCACACATGAAATATATGCAACGTAAATCAACTTCCAGTTATCAATTCAATAAGTTATGAACCTCGACACTCCAAGTTCATTAGGTCCGCTTAAATTAACCTTCAGATTTCCCTAGAATCATTGAATTGGATGAATATGCATCGCAAACAAATTATTCCTAACAAGTTCTCTATATGAACAGCATGATAAAGATACAAGTTAGAATCATTACGATCTTTGGAAATCATAAGCATCGACGAGGCATTTGTAACTATGAAAAGCATGAAACTCTTGCCAGGAATCTACTTAACATGATCGTGACTAGCGACCTTCACTACTTGTGAATATAAATTCATAACGATTAGGTGAAACAAACTTATATCCTAGTGATAGGACCATATTCATGCGACTTAAATGGCTTGTTCTCGTACATTTACGTTATGTTTCTTTATTTATTTTAGTCCTTTATGCTTCTTTTGTGTGTTTTCAGGATCATAAGACGTGTATTGACGAAAGGATGCATTGTGGAGTGTTTTGGGGCCTTTTAGAGCACTATTGGGCTAAGGATGGATAACTTATGCTTGGAGCCCAAGTGTTGGATGAAATTGAAGGCCTTGTATGCACTTGAGGACACAAAACAATGGCCCTAACCCAATTACATAACACCTTGCCATGGGCTTAACACAAACACCATTCCTTGCCATGCAAGGGGGAGCAATTTGGGTCCATTTTATGCACTTAAACCTTAGCCCAATTCCACACCATTGCAGCCAAATCCATTCTTTGCCATGCACATTCACCACCAATTCAACCACATGCACTTATTCATTCCATTCACAACACAACACACAACACAAACACACATCCATAGTCGTGCATATCCTTCCATTTCTGTGCAGTTTTTCTCCTCCATTGCAGCCACTATCCAACCACTTCCCATCCCTCCAAAACACTTCACATAATCCCCAAAGCTCACCTTAGACCTTGTGCTACAACAACGAGGAAGAAAAGAGTGCCTAAACGTTCATACAATTCAAGTTTGAGTTGTTGGAATGTTTAGGTGTTTCTTTGATTTCAATGTTTAAATTCAATTCTCTTTGTTTTGTACGTATGAGGAATGGAAGAGAAGAGTGCCTAAACGTTCATACAATTCAAGTTTGAGTTGTTGGAATGTTTAGGTGTTTCTTTGATTTCAAAGTTATGACGAACTAAACCCCCTTTAGCTAGGGGGTGATTCGAAACTATGTTTATATTTGCAATATGAATTGATTAACTTTCGTTGGAATTTCATAAGTTGTGGATTCAATTCGTTTAACCGTTTGATTGATAACTTATTTATGTACGTTTATTAAGAATGCGCGCTTAATTTTCATGCATGAATATGACGCTAGAATATAAGTGAGTTTCACCTAATCGTTATGAACTTATATTCACAAGTAGTGGAGGTTGCTTATAAACAATCGCGTTAAATGAATTCTTGGCACGAGTTTCATGCTCATCATAGTAACGAATGCCTCGTCAACACTTATAGTTTTCATAATGCTTAATGATCTTTGATTGTATCTTTATTGTGCTGTTCACGTAAAGGACTTTTGGAGAATGTTGTGAATTGCGTTGCGCAAACCCATCCAATTCATTAACTTAAGGAAAACTTGACGGTTAATTTAAGCGGACCTAATTAACCCGGAGTGTTGAGTTTCATAATTTATCGAAAGACCAACTGAAAATCAATCTTGTATGCAAGTGTAACATGTGTGGAGAAGAACCCCTTGGCTATTCCATCATCCATATTTTCATCACATACATATTTACATTTTGCCCTTAATTATATTCTGTCCATTTAATTTAATCTCATCCAAACACAATCCCCCCCCATCTTTTGTTAAGTCTTAATCATTCGTATTTGTTTTATTTTTGTGTTTTCAAGTATTTGAAGTCTTGTGTACTTGTTTTGAGTTCTTGTTAAGTAAGTTAAGTGTTTTAAAAATTAGTTTTATTTATTTGAATCAAGTGTTTAGCACCCCTAGTTAATCCCCGGTTAGAACGATCCCTACTTACATCATTACTACAATTGTCACAAATAGGGTTTAGTTTGTGTGCGTATAATTCACGTATCAAATTTTGGCGCCGTTGCCGGGGATTGGCAAAGTTGCTAATCCCTTGTCTTGAGTCTTGTTTAAATTGTTTAGTTTCTGTTTTGTTTTAATTTTTGCACCGTGTGTATGTGTTTTGTTTTTGTGCCGTGTGTGGCAACTTGTTTTCTTACTTGTGTCAAGTCTATTAAGTTGGTTACTTATCTTGTTTACTTTTGGGTGTAGGTACTAGTTTATGACCCGTAGCTCACAACCTGTTCGTAAGCATATCTCCGACTTTGACGGTGATTTCGAGAGGACTTTGAGAAGGAACAAGAAATTGCAAGATTCTAATCCTCCTAGTCCCGAACCTGAAGTAGAAGAGGAAGCCACGGATTGGGTTAAAGAGGAAGTACCAACCATGGCCGTGGACAATCGAACCATTAAAGAGCTTTCTGCCTCGGGTTTGGCCAATGCAGCCCCTCTTTGCATTCAATACCCCGCGGCTGCCCAAGGCAAGACCGATGAATTCGAATTGAAGTCAAGCTTGTTGCACCACATTCCGAAGTACCATGGGCTTTCCATGGAAGATCCCAACAAGCATCTCAAGGAGTTCGAGGTTGTTTGTTTGAGCATGACACCCATAAATGTCGATGGGAACATTCTGATGATGAAGGCTTTTCCATTCTCTCTTGTGTAAAAGGCTAAGGATTGGCTTTATGAATTGGCACCCGGGACCGTTACTTCTTGGGAGAGCATGAAGAGAGCATTCTTGGAGAAGTTCTTCCCTACTTCAAAAGTTATTCTCTTGAGGAAGAAAATTAGCGGAATCCAACAAAGTCAAGGAGAATCTTTTCCGCATACTACGAGCGTTTTAAAGCCCTTGTTGCATCATGTCCTCAACATCAAATGAAGGAGGAGCTTCTCCTTCAATACTTCTATGAGGGCCTTCTTCCCATTGAAAGGCAAATGCTCGATGCTTCGGCGGGAGGTGCATTGGTGGACAAAACACCTATGGCAGCCAAGACCCTAATTGCAAACTTTGCTCTAAATGCACAACAATATGAAGGACTTGGGCAAAGGGACCCCCCATGGCAACAAGTGAATGAGGTAAGTTCTCAATCCGACCTTCAAACTCAAGTAACTAATCTTACTTCTCTTGTGTCTCAGATGGCCGAAGGAATGAAGATCCAAAGTCCAATTGTATGTGGCGTATGTTCTATTCAAGGTCATCCTTCAGAAAAGTGCCCTCAATTGATTGAGAATGGTGGGTGGGAGAGTGCAAACGCCATTGGATTTCCAAGCCAAAATCAACCAAGGAATGATCCATATTCTAATACATACAATCCGGGTTGGAGAGACCATCCAAACTTCAAGTGGAGGGAGCCTCAACAACCTTACCAACAAGGAGGCTTTAGGCAGCAACCCCCGGGGTTCTACACCAAGCCATTCGGCCCCAATCCAAACCAAGCACAACCTGCCCAAAACAATCAAGGTACGTCGTTGGACAATGAAACACTTCTTAAGTTACTTACCAATTTGTCTCAGGGGCAAGAGAATCAAACCAAAGCCATGCAAAACCAAGACAAAAGGGTGGATCACTTGGAGAAACAAATTGGGCAAATTGCGGAGTTTGTAGGACAATTCCGAGAACAAGGCAAGCTCCCTAGCTCAACAATTGTCAATCCAAAGGGAGGGTTCTAATCGGCCAATGCAATCATGTTGAAAAGTGGTAAGGAGGTCGGAACCACCCCAAGGCCGTCCAAAACAAGTCAAGAAGAGGACATGTTGCTACAAGAAGAGGAGGAACAAGCAAAGAAGGCCACGGCAAGGGTGAAAGAAACTTTGCCGCAGCCCCCTATTGTGCCAAAACCGTCCAACACGCCTAAGGTAAGTCCAAATTCGACTTTGTCAAGTTCTATTCCACTAAACGTGCCCTTTCCTAGCAGGTTTAGGCAATCAAAGAAGGAGGAAAGTGAAAAGGACATTCTGGAAACCTTTAGGAAAGTTCAAGTCAACATTCCGCTCCTTGATGCAATCAAGCAAATCCCTAAGTATGCCAAGTTCTTAAAAGAGCTTTGCACAACGAGGAAGAGGATTTCAAACAAGGAGGTGGTAAGGGTAAGTGAGAACGTTTCCGCTATTTTACAAAGAAAGTTGCCACCAAAGTGCAAAGATCCAGGTAGCTTTACAATCCCTTGTATTATTGGTCAAACTAAGTTCGAACATGCTATGTTAGACTTAGGAGCTTCAATTAACGTCATGCCATACTCTATTTATGCCTCAATGAACCTTGGTGAATTGAAAAATGATGGTGTGATTATTCAGTTGGCCGATAGATCTAATGCCTATCCAAAGGGCGTATTGGAAGATGTCTTAGTGCAGGTGAATAATTTGATCTTCCCGGCGGATTTCTATGTCCTTGAAATGGAGGAAACCACCCATGCTCCATCCTTGCCGATTCTTCTTGGGAGGCCATTCATGAAGACGGCTCGAACTAAGATAGACGTGTTTAAAGGCACTTTAACAATGGAATTCGATGGGGAAGTGATTGATTTTAATATTTCTGAAACTATGAAATTTCCTAATGATGATCACTCATGTTTCTCTATTGATATTCTTGATTCTTTGGCGCAGGCACACATTGATCAATTACATGGCGATGCACTTGAAACGGTCATTACAAATGGCATAGAAATGAAGGATCATGTTATGGAGGAGATCCCATTGCATGCCGTGGGCTCTAAGTGAAATGAAGGTTCGTCCGGCTGCAAGACGTAAAAGAAAGCGCTACTTGGGAGGCAACCCAATACATTGAATAAAATAAAGCTATCCATTGATCTCCGATTTGATTACAAAAAAAAAAAAAAAAAAAAAAAAAAAAAAAAAAGAAGGCAGCAAGATGGAGCTTCACAAAGGTTGTTTACGAGAAGCCCCACTACGAGGCAGCCGAGCGGAAGGTAGCGGAGCGGAAGGCATCGGAGCGGAAGGCGTCGGAGCGGAAGGCATCGGAGCGGAAGGCATCGGAGCGGAAGGCGTCGGAGCGGAAGGCATCGGAGCTAGAGCATTCCAGGCCTCAATACTTGGCCAAACGCTGGATGACCCAGGAAAAAGGTGCCTCTGGAGATAAGACGCAAGCCTTTGACGGTCACTGTGAATTCGACCCTCAGATTCTTGCAGCTCATCAAGCTTCCTCTTCATGCCCGACGAATAGTTATTTGCAAGCACATGCAAACTTCTATTCTCGTACTTAAGCTGCTGGTTCTCTTGCTTAAGACTTTCCACCTCTGCCATCAATGATTCCACCTGACGGGAACGGGCAAGCAGGCGTTGGCCCATGTTGGACACAGAGCTTGCACACTGAACACTAAGTGCGAGGGACTCTTGAACGGCCAACTCATCGGACCGTCCTGACAGCAGCCTACAATCTTTTGGAGTGAGGAGGTTCCTAGCTACTATTGTAGCTGTTGTGGCGTCCTGCATCACGGAGTCTTCACCTGTAAGAAGACCGTTAGAAGATAAAAAAGAAGGGCGCCATACATTACCTTGACGGGGCGCAACCGGATCGCTACTGAGACTCAAATCTAAGCTAAGGTTCGATGAGTTTGCCATTTTTTCAAAAGTGTTCAAAGAGAAGGGGTGGATGGAGTTAAAATTTCAAAGGGCCGGAGACGATGTTCAAGAATGGGAAATCTTCAGAGTGTGTATGATGGCGGTGATCGATACCTCTATAAGAAGCCAAGACGACGCGTCCACCGATTCAAAAAGCCGGAATTTCCGGCGTAAGTTTGGCGACGCTTTCTCGGCTTTTCAGAAGACGCGTTAAACTTTGTCAAAAGAATTCTTCTTTTCAGAAAACACGTGGAGGCCATCATCGCAACTACACATCTTTAGCCGACAAGCACAAAGTTCGGCGACGCTTTCTCTGGTTTTCAGAAGACGCGTGCAGCTTTGTCAAAAGGAGCCGCATCCGCACTACTACGTGTCGTTCAGAAAGTGAAGGGGCGCTTGCTCAGAAATCAAAGAGGCGTCTTCAAAGATCGAAGAGGCGCCACTATTTCAAAAAGCCGGATTTGCGGGATCAAAACGTTTGTCGACAAGGGTAAAAGAACAGTACCACCACTTGCTATTATCTCTATATATCTCGACCTTCATCTTTTATGGCAAGGCAGACCTGAAGAAAATGCCCAGCTCTTCCTCACCTCTAAGGCCGCAAAGCCTTTCGAAATACTCATTTTTTTCTTCTTCCCCAAAGATGATACCAGATGCCTGGAGTACAGATGACCCAGGAGGAAACAGCACAACAAATACATGTGCTGATTCATTCACCGCTTCTTAAAAAGCAAAGGTATCTCATATCATCAAGGTCAAAAGCAAAAGTATCTCATATCATGCTTTTTCCCTGTCTTTTTCTTTGTCCTTGTTCTTACTCGCATGGCAAAGTGAAAGAAGCAATCAGCCGGCACTTGGAGTCAGTCTTTCGATCTGGAGCCAACTGCCTGGAATCTATTCCTGGTTGCTTACCTAGCGTTGCTCTCGAGTGGTCATCTTCAACGGAGCAAGTAAGGCAAGTGAAAATGATACATTGAAGCATGTGGAGACAAGGAACAACTGCATATGCTGAGCTATCCTCTAACCCTCTTCAATACGAATTGGAAAGATTGAACAAAGAAACAAATAAAAGGAGGAAGCTCAGACCTTTGGGGAAGACCAAAAGAATCCTGCTGCCCAGTTCAAGAAGTAGCACAAAGGAAAATCAACGATGGGCAGAAACCAGTTCAAGGTAAGCCTGTGGAATCACAAAGATCAAAGCCTCAATGCAATCACCAAGGAGAAGAGGGAATTTACACTCCATAACCAGATTTGCGTCCCTAAACTCTTCTCTTTGTTAGTTACATTCTGCCATGTTTAGTATGTTTAGTTGTTGTTTGTGTGTTTACTTATGTTTTGTGTGAATCTATGCTTAAAACATTGAGGACAATGTTTGATTTAAGTGTGGGGGGGTAACTAAGTATATTTGATGCAAATTCGTGGGATTTTATCACCCATAACTTCAAATGTTGTTCCTTGCTGTTTTAAGGTGTTTTTAAATTGTTTTAGAGTGTTTTAGTGTGTTTTGTTTTATAACTCCGAAAATCACATAAAAATAAAAAAATAAAAAAAAAATGTTTTGAAAAGCCTAAAAAGAGTGTTTTGAGTCGTTTTTGTGTGTTTGTGTCTTAGGGTACCTTCCAACACAATGATAAGGATTTGGTTTGTAATTGCATGGCTGTTAAAGAGAGTTATAAACATAGAGAAAAGTTTGATTTACTCTTGGTATATGCTTGGTTATGGTTATAATGTATGACTTCACATGCAATCATAAAAGAAAAATTCGTTTTTGTAACATGCTTGAAGGAAGGAACTCAAACAAACGCTACAACCCTGTGAGACTCGAGCCATTACTTTCTTTGGAGAGTTATTTTTCTGTGATTCTTTGTTTTCTAAAGTTGTTGCATGATCTCATTATTCCTTGCTTGGTTGCTACTTAGAATGCAATTGTATCATGATAGAACTAAATGCTAGAACTTATATCCGTTTCATTCAAAGCATGACATTGAATTGCATAACATATATCAAGATGAAGTTGTGTAGTTGCCATCATAGCCAAATAGCCTTACTTCCCATATTTCGTATATGTTGTAAGTTTTAACCCCGTTGAGCCTTGTTTAGCCCATGTTCTTTGTTCACCCTTATCATCCTCACCTAGCCTAGTGTAGGACAGTCCACACCCTTGTTCTTAAATGATAGTGAGCATGACTTAAATGAATTCCTTTTGAGTACATTATGAAAGAAAATGAGTGTGGGGGAGAGAATGTTTTGTTCTTAAGTGTTTATGTATGTTTTGAGAGGCAAAAGAAAAGAAAAAAATTGTGAAAAACATATGAAAAAAAAAAAAAAAAAAAAAAAACAGAAAAGAAAAGAAAGAAAGAAAGAAAGAAAAAAGAGCTTGTTCTCCCTTTTTGTTCAAAAGTTGAGTTTTCATTCAAAAGGGAATTCTAAGTGCCTAATTCAATACTTTGCTCACTATTGCTTTAAGAATGTTTGTTTATCCTTCACCTTTCATTGTTAGCCAATACCCTAGCCCCGTTACACCCTTTTGACTTCTATCTTGATCGTTATGTGTTCAATAATGTGGAGTTTGGAATTGATATGAGCTTATGGAATCACTGGTTCTCATTCTAAGTAGTAGCATTCCATTCATGAGATCATATTCATATCATTATCGTAAATCCAGAAAATGCTTTCCTTGTTATAACATATGTGAGTGTTCGTCTACATGTTTACATCAATCTTCTCACATATACCTAGTGTAGGGTGTGTAGTCAGAAAATCTGTGTGAAAAACGAGAGTACATCTAGTAAGGAATTGAGCAATTCTCTAAGGCATGTTACTACATTCAAAACATAGTTTTAAATGCTTAATTGTGAACTAATATGTGGTGACTATGATTAAGTATGTACTTAAGTGTAAAGATAACCAAAATCTATGGGAATGATGATTTTTAACTTGTCATGTGCATTGGAAATCCCTGAGGCAACGTTGGAAGGTTTAAGATTGTCTTTGGTTTGTTTTGTTTTTCTGTTTTGCTCGAGGACTAGCAAAAGCTAAGTGTGGCGGTATTTGATAGGACCATATTCATGCGACTTAAATGGCTTGTTCTCGTATATTTACGTTATGTTTCTTTATTTATTTTAGTCCTTTATGCTTCTTTTGTGTGTTTTCAGGATCATAAGACGTGTATTGACGAAAGGATGCATTGTGGAGTGTTTTGGGGCCTTTTGGAGCACTATTGGGCTAAGGATGGATAGCTTATGCTTGGAGCCCAAGTGTTGGATGAAATTGAAGGCCTTGTATGCACTTGAGGACACAAAACAATGGCCCTAACCCAATTACATAACACCTTGCCATGGGCTTAACACAAACACCATTCCTTGCCATGCAAGGGGGAGCAATTTGGGTCCATTTTATGCACTTAAACCTTAGCCCAATTCCACACCATTGTAGCCAAATCCATTCTTTGCCATGCACATTCACCACCAATTCAACCACATGCACTTATTCATTCCATTCACAACACAACACACAACACAAACACACATCCATAGCCGTGCATATCCTTCCATTTCTGTGCAGTTTTTCTCCTCCATTGCAGCCACTATCCAACCACTTCCCATCCCTCCAAAACACTTCACATAATCCCCAAAGCTCACCTTAGACCTTGTGCTACAACAACGAGGAAGAAAAGAGTGCCTAAACGTTCATACAATTCAAGTTTGAGTTGTTGGAATGTTTAGGTGTTTCTTTGATTTCAATGTTTAAATTCAATTCTCTTTGTTTTGTACGTATGAGGAATGGAAGAGAAGAGTGCCTAAACGTTCATACAATTCAAGTTTGAGTTGTTGGAATGTTTAGGTGTTTCTTTGATTTCAAAGTTATGACGAACTAAACCCCCTTTAGCTAGGGGGTGATTCGAAACTATGTTTATATTTGCAATATGAATTGATTAACTTTCGTTGGAATTTCATAAGTTGTGGATTCAATTCGTTTAACCGTTTGATTGATAACTTATTTATGTACGTTTATTAAGAATGCGCGCTTAATTTTCATGCATGAATATGACGCTAGAATATAAGTGAGTTTCACCTAATCGTTATGAACTTATATTCACAAGTAGTGGAGGTTGCTTATAAACAATCGCGTTAAATGAATTCTTGGCACGAGTTTCATGCTCATCATAGTAACGAATGCCTCGTCAACACTTATAGTTTTCATAATGCTTAATGATCTTTGATTGTATCTTTATTGTGCTGTTCACGTAAAGGACTTTTGGAGAATGTTGTGAATTGCGTTGTGCAAACCCATCCAATTCATCAACTTAAGGAAAACTTGACGGTTAATTTAAGCGGACCTAATTAACCCGGAGTGTTGAGTTTCATAATTTATCGAAAGACCAACTGAGAATCAATCTTGTATGCAAGTGTAACATGTGTGGAGAAGAACCCCTTGGCTATTCCATCATCCATATTTTCATCACATACATATTTACATTTTGCCCTTAATTATATTATGTCCATTTAATTTAATCTCATCCAAACACAATCCCCCCCCCCATCTTTTGTTAAGTCTTAATCATTTGTATTTGTTTTATTTTTGTGTTTTCAAGTATTTGAAGTCTTGTGTACTTGTTTTGAGTTCTTGTTAAGTAAGTTAAGTGTTTTAAAAATTAGTTTTATTTATTTGAATCAAGTGTTTAGCACCCCTAGTTAATCCCCGGTTAAAACGATCCCTACTTACATCATTACTACAATTGTCACAAATAGGGTTTAGTTTGTGTGCGTATAATTCACGTATCACCTAGCACCAAATTCAAGCATGCAAATTAAGCGTGCACTCTCAATCAACATACAAGAATAAGTTCTAAATCAAACGGTTAAGCAAATTGTATTCACGACTTATGCAACGATAACTGGAAGTAATCAACTTATTTCACATATATAATCATGGTTTCGAATACACCCTTAGCCAAAACGAATTTAGCTAATCATTCTCAAGGCAAAACAAAGATTACATGAATTAGACATTGAAATATAAGATAGAATACACCTATAATTGTTCAACAACTCAGAATGAAGAGCTAAACAATTGTGTGAAACTGTCTCATTTCCCTTGCTTGCGGCAGATTGGATAGTGATGGTTTCTGGGCTGTTTTGATGATGTAGAATGGGTTTTGGGGGGTGTAGAGGCACGGCAAGGGGTGTAGGTTGGGTGTGGATGAGTGTTTGATGGTTGGAAGGTGGTGGAAAGGTATGTGGATGTGTGGAATGGAGTGAGGAATGGTTGGAGTGCTGCTGCCAGGATGGGGGAAATGCTGGAAAATGGAAGGGGAATGCACGGCACCAAGGATTGTTGGTTATAGGTGATGGGATGCACGGTTTTATAGGGAGAGAATGGGAGAGAATGTGGCTGAATGATTAAGAGTGCATGTGGCTCTATGATTAAGAGTGCATGTGGCTGAAATAATGAAGGGAATGAATGGAAAAACAGCTAGGGAATATGATTAAAGAGTGAATGAATGGGAGAGCATGTGGCTGAAATAATGAAGGGAATGAATGGATGTGGCTGAAATAATGAAGGGAATGAATGGAAAAACAGCTAGGGAATATGATTAAAGAGTGAATGAATGGGAGAGCATGTGGCTGAAATAATGAAGGGAATGAATGGAAAAAACAGCTAAGGAATATGATTAAAGAGTGAATGAATGGGAGAGCATGTGGCTGAATGATGAAGTGGGAAAGGTGTAATTGGAAGGGGAATGCACGGCACAAAAGGGAGAATATGTGGAAGATGGCTGGAATTGGTGGTTATGGAGGGGGAAGGCTACGGCAATGGTGTGTAATTGGGCTAGGGCCATTGTTTTGTGTCCTAAAGTGCATACAAGGCCTTCAATTTCTTCCAACACTTTGGCTCCATGCATAAGCTATCCATCCTTAGCCCAAAAGTGCTCCAAAAGGCTCCAAAATGCACTTCTTTGCTCCTTTAGCCCTTAGAACCTGAAAACATACGAAAATAACTTAAAAGACTTAAAGAACTAAGAAATAACAACGTAAATGCACAAGAACAAGCCAACTAAGTTGCCTAAATATGCTCCTATCAGAAAGTATGAAGAGGGCATTTCTGGAGAAGTTTTTCCCAACTTCTCGAATCATCCTTTTACGTAAAAGGATAAGTGGAATTCAGCAAGAAGAAGGTGAGTCTTTTCCTACGTATTATGAACATTTTAAATCCCTTGTTGCTTCTTGTCCACAGCATCAGATGAAGGAGGAGTTACTTCTACAATACTTCTACGAGGGGCTCCTACCAATCGAACGTCAAATGCTTGATGCCTCGGCGGGTGGAGCATTGGTGGACAAGACACCCATGGCTGCCAAGGTCTTGATTGCTAACCAAGCGTTGAACGCTCAACAATACAAAGAAGTAGGCCAAAGAGGACCCCCACGGCAGCAAGTAAATGAGGTAAGTTCCACACCCGACATTCATTCACAATTAGCTAATCTTACTTCCATTGTGTCTCAGATGGCCGAAGGAATGAAGATGCAAGGACCAATTATATGCGGAGTGTGTTCTATCCAAGGACATGCTTCTGAGAAGTGCCCACAACTCATTGAAAATGGTGGATGGGAAAGCGCAAATGCAATTGGATTTCAAGGCCAAAACCAACCAAGGAACGATCCGTATTCTAACACCTATAATCCAGGTTGGAGAGACCACCCGAACTTCAAGTGGAGGGAGCCCCAACAACCACCACAACAAGGAGGCTTTAGGCAACAACCCCCGGGCTTCTACAACAAGCCATATGCACCCACACAAGCACCTCCACAATCTGCCCAAACAAGTTCAGGTAACACTTTAGACAATGATACACTTCTTAAGTTACTAACTAATTTGTCTCAGGGGCAAGAAAATCAAGCCAAAGCCATGCAAAACCAAGACAAGAGGGTGGAGCAATTGGAGAAACAAATTGGGCAGATTGCAGATTTTGTAGGGAAGTTTCATGAGCAAGGCCAACTTCCTAGTTCTACCATTCCAAACCCAAAGGGAGGTTTCGAAAGTGCAAAGGCCATACTCTTGAGAAGTGGAAAAGAAGTTGGGGCAGGTCCTACATCATCACCATCAGGTCCTAACGAGGACGAAAAACTGAGAATTGAAGAGGAGGAATTAAGCCAACCCACGGCAAAGGTAGAAACACCTTTGCCGCAAGCTTTAAGTGACCCCAAATTGTCCAATTTGTCCAAAAAGGGTAAGAATGTGTCAAATTCGGTTCCTACTAATGTTTTTCCTTCGAATGTGCCTTTTCCTAGTAGGTTCATGCAAACAAAGAAAGAAGAAGCCGAGAAGGACATACTTGAGACATTTCGGAAAGTTCAAGTAAACATACCCCTTTTGGATGCAATCAAGCAAGTCCCGAGGTACGCCAAGTTTTTAAAGGAGCTTTGCACCACTAGGAAGAGGATGTCGACCAAAGAGGTGGTAAAGGTAGGTGAAAATGTCTCCGTCATCTTGCAACGCAAACTACCCCCCAAATGCAAAGATCCGAGTAGTTTTACCATTCCTTGTGTCATAGGTAACACTCGTTTTGAATCTGCCATGCTAGACCTAGGTGCTTCTATAAATGTCATGCCATATTCAATTTATGCATCTATGAACCTAGGAGTATTGAAAAATGATGGTGTAATCATACAATTGGCCGATAGATCTAACGCCTATCCAAAGGGAGTTTTGGAAGATGTGTTAGTGCAGGTCAATCATTTAATCTTTCCGGCGGACTTCTATGTGCTCGAGATGGATGAATCTGACCATGCCCCTACGTTGCCAATCCTCCTTGGACGGCCATTCATGAAGACGGCTCCGACGAAAATCAATGTGTTTAATGGAACCTTGTCCATGGAATTTGATGGGGAAGTTGTTAATTTTAATCTTTCTAATTCTATTAAGTATCCTAGTGAGGATCATTCATGTTTCTCCATTGACATAATTGACTCTTTGGCGCAGGGATACCTTGAAGATTTGAACGCCGATGCATTTGAAAACGTCATTACACGAAGCATGGAACTCAAAACCAAGGGAGGAGGACAGATGCTAACCCACGGCACACACACTCCATTGCATGCCATGCATCCTAGTGAGGAATGTATTGAGTTGGTGGCTGCCCTTGAGTCATTGCCTAAGCACGATGGTAAGTTTTCTAACTTTGAGTCAATTCCCATTTCGACTAACAAGTTGCTTCCATCTATAGTTCAGGCACCTACCCTTGATCTCAAACCACTACCTAGCCATTTGAAGTACATTTTCTTGGGGGAAGAGGAGACCTTACCTGTCAATATTTCTTCATCACTCACGGCACAAGAAGAAGAGAAACTAGTGCGTGTTTTGAAGGAGTTTAAATCTGCCCTAGGTTGGACCTTGGCCGATATCAAAGGTATTAGTCCCGCCATATGTATGCATCACATATTTCTTGAGGAGGGGGCCAAACCAACGAGAGAGGCTCAACGCCGTCTCAACCCTCCGATGATGGAAGTGGTGAAAAAGGAGATAATCAAACTCCTTGATTGTGGAGTGATTTACCCCATCTCCGACAGTCGTTGGGTTTCACCTATCCAATGTGTTCCCAAGAAATCTGGAGTGACGGTTGTGGAGAATGCGGAGAATGAGCTTGTGCCCACCCGAATCCAAACCGATTGGCGCGTATGCACTGATTATAGGAAGATAAACGCCACCACAAGGAATGACCACTTCCCATTACCGTTCCTAGATCAAATGCTTGAGAGGTTAGCGGGTCATTCATTTTATTGTTTTCTTGATGGATATTCTGGTTATAATCAAATTGTTATTGCCCCGGATGATCAAGAAAATACCACTTTTACTTGTCCCTTTGGAACGTTTGCATATCGACGCATGCCATTCGGTTTGTGCAATGCTCCTGCCACATTTCAAAGGTGTATGGTTAGCATATTTTCTGATTATGTTGAGAGGATTATTGAAATATTCATGGATGACTTTAGTGTGTTTGGTGATTGCTTTGATCATTGTTTAAATAATCTGACCTTAATTTTGAAACGTTGTGTTGAAACAAATCTTGTGCTTAATTGGGAAAAATGTCACTTCATGGTTAAGCAAGGTATTGTTCTAGGACATATTATTTCTGAAAAAGGCATTGAAGTAGATAAATCTAAGGTAGACCTTGTTCGTCACTTACCCTCTCCAACTTCGGTTAGAGAGGTTCGTTCGTTTCTTGGTCACGCAGGTTTTTATAGGCGTTTCATAAAGGATTTCTCCAAGATTGCGCAACCACTATGCCAATTGCTCCAAAAAGAGGTGGTTTTCGAGTTCAACGAGGCGTGTGAGAAAGCATTCAACCACCTTAAGGACCTCCTCACCACGGCACCAATCATCACTCCACCAGATTGGTCCATTCCCTTTGAGTTGATGTGTGATGCATCGGATTATGCCCTTGGAGCTGTTTTGGGCCAAAGGAAAAACAAACAGCCACATGTTATTTATTATGCTTCACGCACTTTAAATGATGCTCAGTTGAATTATTCTACAACCGAAAAAGAACTTTTGGCGGTTGTATTTGCATTAGATAAGTTTAGATCATATCTCATCGGTACTAAAGTAATTGTTTTCACTGACCATGCAGCCTTGAAGTATCTTCTCACCAAAAAGAAGGCCAAATCAAGGCTCATTCGTTGGATGCTCCTACTTCAAGAATTAGACATTGAAATTAGGGACAAGAAGGGATGTGAAAATGTGGTGGCTGACCACCTAAGTCGAATGGTGCGTGAAGAAGAGGACCTTCCCATTTTAGAAACGTTTCCGGATGAACAACTTCTGTCCGTTGAGGTAAGTACCCCGTGGTATGCCGATTTGGTTAATTTTTTGGTGTCTAAGCAAGTTCCTAACACCTTAAGCAAGGCTCAACGTGATAAATTAAAAAAGGATGCACGTTTTTATGTTTGGGACGACCCTTATTTGTGGAAAATATGCCCGGATCAGATTGTGCGTCGTTGTGTTCATGAAATTGAGTTTAATTCCATTTTGAGTTTTTGCCATACATATGCATGTGGTGGACACTTTGGCACACAACGCACAGCGTTTAAGGTTCTTGAAAGTGGTTTTTATTAGCCTACATTGTTTAGAGATGCTAGGGCTTTTTGCTTAACATGTGATCGATGTCAAAAGACCGGAAGTTTAGGCCAAAGAGACCAAATGCCGCAAACCCCAATCCTTGTTGTTGAAATCTTTGATGTTTGGGGTATTGATTTTATGGGTCCTTTCCCTATGTCGTTTAGTTATACTTACATTTTACTTGCCATTGATTATGTGTCAAAGTGGGTGGAAGCTAAAGCCACCCGAACTAACGATTCTAGAGTTGTTGCAGATTTTGTAAAATCTAACATTTTCTCTAGATTTGGGATGCCTCGAGTGCTCATAAGCGATGATGGGTCTCATTTTTGCAACTGCACCATTGCGGCGTTGCTCAAGAAGTACAACGTGATGCATAAGGTTTCCACACCTTATCACCCCCAAACAAGTGGCCAAGCCGAAGTTTCAAATCGAGAAATAAAGCAAATCCTGGAAAAGACCGTTTGGCCGAATAGAAAAGATTGGAGCTTGCGTTTGGAGGATGCATTGTGGGCCTATCGAACGGCTTACAAAACGCCCATTGGTATGTCCCCATTTCGGCTAGTCTATGGTAAGCCATGCCATCTACCCATGGAGCTTGAACACAAGGCACATTGGGCGGTCAAGACCTTCAATATGGATGTGGACACGGCTGGAACCCATAGGAAGCTACAATTGAACGAGCTTGAAGAGATTCGGCATGAGGCGTATGAGAATGCCCGGATTTACAAGGAGAAGACCAAGGTCGTCCATGACAAGATGATAAGAGGCAAAACCTTCTCAATCGGGCAGAAAGTGTTGTTATTCAATTCCCGTCTTCGGTTATTCCCCGGTAAGTTACGTTCTAAGTGGGTTGGTCCATTTGTTATCACTAATGTTTTTGTGCATGGTGCAGTCCAAATACAAAGTTTGAAAACTGGACAAGAATTCAAGGTGAATGGCCATAGGTTGAAACCCTACTACGAGAACTTTGTTGAGCATGTTGTGGAGGAGATTCCATTGCATGCCGTGGCCTCCAATGGGGAATGAGCACACCATCGTCCGGCTGCACGACGTTAAAGCAAGCGCTTCGTGGGAGGCAACCCATGCAATCACCAAGGAGAAGATGGAATCTACACTCCATAACCAGATTTGCGTCCCTAACCTCTTCTCTTTGTTATTTACATTCTGCCATGTTTAGTGTGTTTAGTTGTTGTTTGTGTGTTTACTTTTGTGCGGTGTGATTTTAGGCTTAAAACATTGAGCACAATGTTTGATTTAAGTGTGGGGGGGTAACTAATGTTGTTGATGCAAATTCGTGGGATTTTATCACCCATAACTTCCAATGTTGTTCCTTGTTGTTTTTAAGCTATTTTAGAGTGTTTTAGTGTGTGTTGACTTAAAAATCCGAAAAACCCATAAAAATTTGAAAAATTGTTTTGAAAAACCCAAAAAGAGTTGTTTTTGTGTGTTTGATTGTGTCGTAGGGTACCTTCCAACGCAATGATGAGGATTTGGTTTTTAATTGCATGATGGTTAAAGAACGTTACAAACTTGGATGGACGTTTGATATACTCTTTGGTTTATGCTTGTTTGTAGTTATAGTTTACGAATTCACATGTAATCACAAAGGAAAATTAGTTTTTGTAACATGCTTGAAGGAATGAACTCAAACTAACGCTACAACCTTGTGAGACTTGAGCCTAAACGTTATTTGGAGAGTAACAATCTATGCATCATTGTTTTCTAAAGTCGTTGCATGATCTCATTATTCTTTGCTTGGTTACTACTTAGAAGGCGTTTCATCACTTAGTTCCAAATGCTAGAACTCATGCCCATTTCATTCAAAGCATGTTATTGATTTGCATAACACATATTCAAGATGAAGTTGTGTAGTGACCACCATAAAAACCAAATAGCCGTGTGTCCTTCACTCATTTTGTGTTTAAGTTTAACCCCATTGAGTCGTGTTAGCCATGTTCTTTGTTAACCCATATCATCCTCACCTAGCCTGGATTAGGACCATCTGTACCCTTGTTCTTGAAGCATAGTAAGCATGAATGAATTCCTTTTGATTAATGTGTTGCAGAAAATAAGTGTGGGGGAAGGATTATTGATGTGAGTTATGTGCCATAGGCACGGCTAGAAAAAAAAAAAAAAAAAAGAGAAAAGAAAAAGAAGTGAAAAAGAGTTGAAAAGAGGTAAAAAAGAGTTCCAAAGTATTGGTTCTTGAAGTAAGGGTCCAAAACAATGAATTAGGCCCTAAGAGTTGTTTGAATCTCCCCTATTTTTTCTAAAAGTTGATTTCTGCATTCTAAGTGAATTCTAAGTCTCAATTTCATTACTTTGCTTGCTATTGCTTAAGGAACTTTTGTTTATCCATATCTTTCCTTGTTAGCCAATACCCCAAGCCCCGTTACAACCCTTGACTTCTATCTTAAGTGTTGTGCATTTCAATTTGTGGAGTTTGAATTTGGTATGAGCATATGGTGTCACTGGTTCTCGCATCTAAGTAGTAGCATTCCATTCATGAGATCATATCTTAATATGTTTAATTACTCCAGAAATTGCGTTATTTGTTATAACATATGTGAGTACTAGTCTTTCATGTTTACATCAATCTTCTCACATATAACTATTGTAAGGTGTGTAGTCAGAAAATCTGAGTGAAAATTGAGTGCATAACTAGTGAGGAATTGAGGAAATTCTCTAAGGCATGTTACTACATTCAAAATGTGTTTTAATTGATTAAATGCGAACTAGTGAATGGTGACTATGATTAAGTATGTGCTCGAGGGGAAGGAAGACTAAAAGCTATGTAAGTAATGATCTTTGACATGTCATGTTTCATTGGAAATCCCTGAGGCAAACATTGGAAGGTTTAGGTTATGTTTTGTTTAATTTGTTTCGTCTTGTTTTCTTTAGTTGTTTTGTTTTGCTCGAGGACTAGCAAAAGCTAAGTGTGCTGCAAGAGCTGATTCACCAAGGTTGTCTGTTGTGTGAGGGTGCTTGTTAACTCTATGACCTGTCGAGACAAGTGTTGTTCTCTATTTGAGTTGGAAGAGCTTGGACCATATGCGTTTCCTTGAGTAACGGAAGTGTAACGGACTCCGGGTGCGAGATTTGAGTTGGGATACGTCAAATTTGTGGAGAAATAGGATGAAAATACCCCTGGTTCAATTGTCTGTCCAGAAATCTGAAGTCAAGATGGTTGAACCGGCCTTAGATTGCTTGGAGGGCCACATGAGTGGGCTGGATCTCAAATTGGACCACGGAGGGGGTCGGATTACTAAAGTGGGTCGGGCCGCTAGTGTGGGCTACATGCACTGACCTTTTGCATGGATGAGCCGTCTGGTCCTAAGCCCTAAATCTGGGCCTGAGCGGATTAGGGCACGGGCCCGTTGCTGCTGCAATCCGCGCTGGAGGCGCTGTGCATGCCTATGCGTGCTAGGCCGCATCTGTCCGCGTGTGGGCCATCTGGTCCTGCGCTGATTTTGGGCTACAGGTGACACTGGTGCAGGCTGGGTTGGATTTTGGAAGGGCAGGGCCTTCTCCTGACGCCATGCCTGCTGCAATGGTGTATGGGCCTCCCTCATTGCTGGAGCTGTTGCAACTGCTGCTCCGTGGACTTGCAGGACTGCACCCATGGCTACGAGAATGGCAGGGGGTGATGGCTGCGACCTTTGCTTAGTGATCCGTCAAGTGGGTGAAAACCCAAATTGTAAGGAGCGCTTTTTGTTGTTGTTTCATAATTTTTTCGTCATCGTATTTCTTTTCCAGGGTTATTCAAAGAATTTATATAAAAATTCTAGGAGCAGGAACGTGTGGAAAAATCTACGAATGAATGAAGAAAATTAGAAATGTTTAATGCGAGAGTCTTCTTCGAGGATGTGAATTAAACTCTTAATGAAAGCACCAATTTGTGGATGCAAATTTCCGCCTTCTTTTTCTTGGACGAAAATGCACTTGCAAAACAATCAACACCTAAGATCAAGTCTAAGAGCCTCACGCGTCCACGTTGAATTTGGGAAGGGGGCTTTGGCCAAAGAATCTCCGACGTCGAAGTAAGAATTTGAGAGATAGTGTTTAGAGAATTTTTGGGAGAGAATTAGACTTAGGTTTTTGGAGAAATGATGGGCTATATATATGGATGTGGCCGGCCTTATTTGGAGAAATGGGGACCCGCCACTTATGGTGGTTTTTTTGCTCTAATTGCAAGATATTATGCCAAATAATATCTTGCAATCAATTAGAAAATTAATCAATTAATTAGGAAATTAATCAATTAATTTTGGTAATTAATCCCAATTTGAAAAGGATAATTGGGAGTTACCTTGTGGGTGTGGATTTGATGAGGATTGATGAGAGGGTTTAAAAGAATATCATTTTGATCACCTTTGACCCCGATTGAGCCGTTATTCTCCGTTGTATGCACATGGGGATCCCAGTGTGCCTCAAGGGTAATTTTATCTTTTTTATCCAAAAGTCCACATGTCATCTCTATAATTTTCTTGATTATTTTTTGCTCCACAAGCCCTATAAAATAAGTGTCAAAAAATGAGTGTCCTCCAATCACCTCTTATGGTCTATGCATTTTTAAAGATTTGAGGTTTTGAAAATAATGTATCGCAATTTGGTTTACTCAAACGTCACTCTTTTGAAAAAGGAGACAATCGTCTATACAAGGGCATCACAGACGTTTTGGTGAAAGCAACTCTCAATGTTATATAGGCTACCGCTGCATTTTAAATAGCGACATGATCTGGATACCAGACACTAAAAGTTGCCCTTTAGGAGAACCATTTGGATATGTATTTTTTTAGTTCAAACGATATTCTACACAAATCTACATTAAGGAGAAAGGAAGGGTTTGAAGCCAAAACATAGTGGGTTGAAGAGTAAAACACTAACTATCAGGACAATCCACCGATTGTACGACAAATTAAGTCAAAATTGGAAGATTCTGCATGGCATAACAGTTAGCAGATATTTCCTACTAAACATGGATTTGGGTTAGCAATTCCTAGCTTTAACTGGTCTCTAACTTAGTTGGCATGGATTTCCAATCAAATTTGGGCTTGGTCCTGGGATGGAATTGTGCAAGAATTTCAAAACAGGTTTCTTTTGGGCACGAAATTCCTCTTAAACGTGGGCTTGGGCTAGCATTTGTTGGGGTTCACTTTGCTGCCAAAGTTTTAAAGGTAAAGTACAAAAAACTACCTCAATTATTGATGTCACGACACTTTCATACCTTATCTTTTAAAATTGACAATGTCATACCTCATCTTTAGAATTTGGTCCAATGTTATACCTTCCGTTACTTGACCGTTTACTTTTCAATTAAATGCTGACGTGGTTTGATTCAGGGCCCACTTTCTATTAAAAAATCATAAAAATATTATTAAAAACTAAAAAAAATATTTTTTAAATATTAAAATAATAATAAAAAGTTAAAAAAAAAAAAAAAAAAAAAAAAAGCCCTCAATTCGTTCCTCCCCTCCCCCTCCCCCCTCCTCTCTCTTCTCATCTTCATCTTCTTCCCTCCACCTGCAAACAACCCCCCCCCCCCAAAAAAAAAAATTCCAATTTGTCTTCCCCTACACCCACACTCAATTTCCCCCCTCCCCCACCCCCTTTTCTCCCTCTTGCAACCCAGAAAAAAAAAAAAATCCAGATCCCGTCGGAGAAGGTGGATAATGGGTGCAGAAGAGGATGTGGAGAATGGATAAGAATGGTGGATTTGGGGTTGGCAGGGGGTTAGGTTGTGGGGGATGAAATGGGTTCACTTTGGATTTGTTTTTTTTTTTTTTTTCTCCTCCTTCTTCTTCTTTCTGGGTTGCAGGGGGTACATGAACTGGGTTGGGTTGAGTTTCTTCTTCTTCTTCTTCTTCTTCTTCTTCTTCTTCTTCTTCTTCTTCTTCTTCTTCTTCCTCTTCTTCTTCTTTTTGGGTTGTAGAGGGTTGGGAGGAGGAGGGGAACTGGGTTGGGTTAGTTTTTTTTTTTTTTTTTTTTTTTTTCTTCCTCTTCTTCTTCTTCCTCCTTCTCCTTCTCCTTCTTCTTCTTCCTCGCGGGGGGGGGGGGGGGGGGGGGGGGGGGGGGGGGGTGGGGAAGGGGGGTGTTGGTGGGTTTTCAAAAAAAAAAAAAATTGTTTTTTTCTTCCTCCTTCTCCTTTTTTTTTCCTCTTCTCCTTCTTCTTCCGCAGGGGGGTTGATGGGTTTTCAAATTTTTTTTTTTTTTTTTTTTGTGGGGTGGGGGGTGTTTGCAGGTGGGGGAAGAAGATGAAGATGGGGAGAAGAGAGAGAGGGGGGGGGAGGGACAAATTGAGGGTTATTTTCAATTTTTTTTTTACTTTTTATTATTATTTTAATATTTAAAAAATATTAAATAATTTTTTAATAGAAAGTGGGCCATGAATCAAGCCACGTCAGCATTTAACTGAAAAGTAAACGACCAAGTAACAGAAAGTATAACATTGAACCAAATTCTAAAGATGAGGTATGACTTATGAGGTATGACTTTGTCAATTTTAAAAGATGAGGTATAAAAGTGTCGTGACACCAATAGTTGAAATAGTTTTTTGTACTTTACTCAAGTTTTAATGTTTAATATTTTTTACACAATGATATATTTATACAAGATTTGAATCTAAAACTTCTTACTTACAAGTCAAAATATTAATTGAACAATGTATAATCTATTTTTAGAAAAAAAAAATGAATAGACTCATAAATTTTACTTGGTCGAACAAATACATAGAATTGTTAAAGCATCTCCAAGGAGATGTAAAATTTAAAACATCAAAATGATATTTGATGGCTTATATGGCAATTTTACATTTTGTACAATTTTTTGCTCCACCCGATATGTTAAATAATAATGTCATTTTATAGTTTTTCATCTCGTTGTGGCATCAATTACTGGAACAACTAATTAAATACTTGGAACACACAACAACATTTATTATATATTGCATCACATCTATTAAAAATTTATTAAATGAATTTGACAGCATAAGATTTTGCCTTCAATTGACTTAACGCCATGTAAGAAACTGAAGGTTCGGTTGGAGAGAGTTTGTTGTTGTATGTCTATGTAGTAGTTTTGACATCTCCTTTAGAGATGCTCTTAGTTCATAAAACGAGAAACTACCCACAATGTACGATCAAGGGTGAGGACTAGTCGTTTCATAGTTTTAATTACATTGGCGTTGCGCATAGATTAGCCAACTGTGCTTTGAGTATTGGTTCTAAAACTAGTTTGGTATGAGGAACCTCTAGACATCATTCATGATATTTGAAAGAATTTATAGTACCTGCAAAAATGATAAGCTCATATTTATATATATTTGACATCAAATTCACTTGTCTTTTCTTAGTTAGTTTCTTATATTTTTTGAGCTATTTACTCTGTTTTTGTGTTTTGTGGGATTTGTCAAGCAAAGAAAAGAAAAATAGCACAAGTGGGATTTTAAGTAACAAATTCGTCAAAATTGCCTGTGCAGATTAGCTGACTTTGGAAGCAAGTTGCGAACAACTCAGAATGAATTAGAGAATGAGCCTTATATGCTTGGAAATCTACGGATGTCTATTTTCTGGAGCATTTCACGAATTGCTAATATCATTTTTCTAGAAGAAGTTTGTAACTGACAAATTAGCGAGAATCTGTCATATTGTGTGTTTTTAAGTGTTTTAAGTCAAAATCAATTCAATTTTCGTCCAAAGTAAGTCCTATAGTCTGTTTTGAGTCTATTTGATTGTTTTGTGCTGTTTTGAGTATTTTTAGTTTATTTTGAGTCATATAAGTCTAGTTAAGAGTCTAAGTTTATTTAAGTATTTTTAAGCCTAGTTTTGTATCTTTGAGTCAGTTTTTAGTAGATTAGCAATCTCTCCTAATCTCCGGCCTAGAACGATCCCTACTTACATATTTACTACAATTGTCAATAAGAAGGTTTAATTTGAGTGCTATTATTTATCACATCAAATTTTTAGCGCCGTTGCCGGGGATTAGCCACTTTGCTAATCCCCCGTTGTTTCTTTTTGTTTCTTTTTCGTGTGTTTTGTTTTAGTTGATGATGATCACTTGCTAGATTCTTCTTCTTCATCTTCTTTTAGCTGCTGCTGCTGCTGTTGTTGTTTCTCAATCGGTCGCTCGCTTCTGTTCGTGTCCCCTCCGCTCCTCCCACACATTACTACATTACACAAATCATAGGGAAGTTAAAAAGTCGAGCATCACAGGCACATCATTTGCATATTTCTTTGTTTTTTGGTCTTAAAATCATCTGTAAGTACGTTTAATTTACTCTTTTTTTATTAATTAATTAGTCTCTGCATTTATTTACTTTATTTTCCTTGTTTTCTATTGTTTTTCTGGGCTGATTCATTCATAGTTTGAAGAAGTTTCTGCTAATTAATTTAATTAGGTGGGAGGGAATGTAAATGTATCATTATCATCAGTTATATATTGTCGCCTTGTTTTTTACTTGTTCAGGAGTTTTTTTTTCTCGTCATAGATTTTATAAGATTAGATGTTAGATTAATCAAACCCACCGTCTTACAAGGCTCAACTCATTTTCATCACCTTGGTAAAGGAATACTTGCTTGTTCTGGAGTTTCTGATCCCATTTCTGGACTGAGCTTTATTATATATGGGAGGGATTGTTATAAAATTTAATTAGCATTATTTTTTATTTTAATTATTTCTTTTAATTTCCTTGTTTGGGATTTATCTAGTAGAAATTACAAGTTGGTGGTACTGGGAAGGATCAAATGATTCTGGGTCCTAATCCTTGAACATTGGAATTTCCGTTCGTTGAGGTTTCCAAATCTCTTGCCATTGTACTTTTCTTTTATGTTTTATCAAAGAATTTTTTACAAAAAATTCCAAGAATAAAAATGTATGAAAAATCTAACAAATTAACAAGAAAACGAAAAACCTTGAATGCGAGAGTCTTCTATAAGCGTTTGATCAAGACTCTTAATGAAAACACCAATTTGTGGATGCAAATTTCTACCTTCTTCTTCTTAGATAAAATTGCACCTACAAAACAATTAACACCTTTGGTCAAAGCCAAGAGTTTCAAGCGCCCACGATGAATTTGGGGGGGGGGGGTTTTGGTAGAAGAACCTCCGATGTCAAAGTTAGAATTTGAGGGAAAAGTGTTTAGAGAATTTGAAGAATTTTGCAAGTGTTGAACTTAGGTTTTCAAAGAAATGGAATGATATTTATAAGGGTGTGACCGCCCCCTTTGAAGAGGTGGGAACCGGCTAGATTTGGTGGTTTTAGGGAGTAAGTGCAAGATATTATTGCAATCAATTAGGAAATTAATTAGAAAATTAATTAATTAGAAAATCAATTAGTTAATTTAAGTAATTAATGAATGAATATTTGGAGGTTACCTTATGAGAAAGATTTGATGAGGATGAATTAAATAGGTTTTGAATAAATACCTATTTGATTATTTTGATCTTAATTGAGTGATGATTGTCTGCTGCTCTCGTCACTCTGTGATGATTCATTATCAAATTTTATTGGAACCTAACGGTTTGATCGATGAGACCAACCAGTCCCCTCAACTAAGCAGTATGTATGCCGTGATCTTAGTGTATAAATAGGCATGGATGGATGGATCATCGTGGACGTTTAAGTTGGTGGGTTCCATCTAAAGAGAGACCATCCCATCAACTAACCAACCAGTGAGCACGACCCGCCCCACACCACCCCACCCTGCCAAATACTTTCCAGACGGAGGAATTCGATGACTCCCACGAGCAAAGTACGACGCGCTCCCTACAGTTGAGAGAGAGGAGTGTAAGTAGATAGGTCTGCGATGAGGTGGGACCTGAGTCAGTGGGTGGGGGCAGCGCGTGAAGATGGGGCATGCAAAAAGGGGCGCATTTTGACAGAGTGAGAAATTAGAATGATGAGGAGGGGTAAAAGAAAAAGAAATATAACAAAACAAATGATTATCATTCATCAGGTAGTTGTTGCCTTGTTAGACAACAACTTATATGGTAGGATTTCACTTTTTTTTATTATTAACACATTTTATATTATTAACACGATAAGTTATATATAAGAGTAATATTAAAGAAATTAAATTTTTTAAACTAAATTTGTAAACTGAATGATTTGACGTTAAATGATTAAATTATTAATTAAATATCGATTAATATGCTGATTTCTTATTGATAACATACCATTTAATTTTAAAAAATTTATGGAATTGTTATTAGAACTTCAAAAATCTCATTCTACACTCCAAAATTTCTATATTGAAAAAGAAAAATACACTTATAAAAAATGTAAAGTAAGATTTTTGAAGTGCCAATAACATTTCACAAAATTCAATCTACTTAGTATTCGGCAAACCTGTGTCATGTTTGGCATGTTGGAGTGAGGAGAGAGAGTTAAAGGACAGACACGCTGTCAGTAAACATAGCAAAGCTTTGCTTTTCTTTTCTTTTCTTTTCCAGTTTTTGCTTTTTCAAAAGTAAAGCACATGATGATGATCACTTGTTAGATTCTTCTTCTTCATCTTCCTTTAGCTGCTGCTGCTGCTGTTGTTGCTTCTCAATCGGTCGCTCGCTTCTGTTCGTGTCCCCTCCGCTCCTCCCACACAATACTACATTACACAAATCGTAGGGAAGTTAAAAAGTCGAGCATCACAGGCACAGCATTTGCATATTTCTTTGTTTTTTGGTCTTAAAATCATCTGTAAGTACGTTTAATTTACTCTTTTTTTATTAATTAATTAGTCTCTGCATTTATTTACTTTATTTTCCTTGTTTTCTGTTGTTTTTCTGGGCTGATTCATTCAAAGTTTGAAGAAGTTTCTGCTAATTAATTTAATTAGGTGGGAGGGAATGTAAATGTATCATTATCATCAGTTATATATTGTGGCTTTGTTTTTTACTTGTTCTGGAGTTTTTTTTTTCTTTCTTTTGTCATAGATTTTATAAGATTAGATGTTAGATTAATCAAACCCACCGTCTTGCAAGGCTCAACTCATTTTCACCACCTTGGTAAAGGAATACTTGCTTGTTCTGGAGTTTCTGATCCCATTTCTGGACTGAGCTTTATTATATATGGGAGGGATTGTTACAAAATTTAATTAACATTATTTTTTATTTTAATTATTTCTCTTTAATTTCCTTGTTTGGGATTTATCTAGTGGAAATTACAAGTTGGTGATACTGGGAAGGATCAAATGATTCTGGGTTTTGTCATTTCAGATGCTAATCCATGTCCTACTCATTTGAGGATTTAATTTATATTTTTTATTTTTACTTCTAGTTAGTGAATAACTAAGAAGAACAGGTGTATCTGAGATAAATGCTAGGTAAAAATTCCATGTCGTCTCAGAGTTTTCGGTTTGTTTCCTTCTCATAACATTCGGAGTGATCTGTGTGGTTTGATTTACAGTAAACAGATTAAGAAAAAGGAAAAAGTAGTTGCTTCTTCAGAACTCAGTTCAAAATCTGTAAATCAACCCTTTAGTGACATGAATTATGTACTTATGTTTCCTTTTTGTTCTTCTTAACACATGGTCAACTCTTCTGTATGCGCCTGGAGTAATGTTGATTTTATTAAAGAAAAATTCGGGTTTCATTAAATTGCGAGAAAACTTTTAATTTACTGTTGTTTTTTTAGTGTTGACCTTATTGGGAAAGACATGGCACAAATCCGAGTGCAGTGACGTTCTAGGATTCATATAGTTGACCCCACTTAGTGGGATAAGGCGTTGTTGTTGTTGTTGTATTGACCTTTTTGTGACCTGGATTCTTGAAAACAATGGGATAATGGTCTAATGCTTGATCAGTCTTGTTTTTGCTTCCGCAGAGATTCAAATCTGAACCAATGACAAAGATAAGTCCTGCATTTGAAGAGGAGATCCCAACTGAGGGAGTTCTGTCAGTTTCAGCTGATGTGAGCTTCATCTCTGATGGTTTTCCTAAGTATAAATTAGGACCTGATAATCAGATACTGGAAGAGCCCAAGGAGAATAGTGACGGTCCGACTGTGAAAGAGGTAGTTGAACAGGAAACTACCCATTTGTCAGAACAGCATAAACGTCTTTCAGTTCGTGACCTTGCCAGTAAATTTGACAAGAACTTGGTTGCTGCTGCTAAATTATCTGAAGAGGTTTCCAACTCCTTCATTTATGTTATTTACAAGACTTTGTTATCTTATTACTTCTTTTCTAGGAAGAGCCTTAACATTTAGGAGAGTACATAACGAATGAATGGCACTCTTTTGGGAATTCAGGCAAAGCTTAGAGAAGTGGCTTCTTTGGAGGGACATGTTCTTTTGAAGAAGCTTAGAGATGCATTGGAACATTTGAGAGGGCGCTTGGCAGGGCGAAATAAGGAGGATGTGGAGAAAGCTATTTCTATGGTTAGTTTTCTACGGCTATCTCCTCATTAGTTTCAGTTTTTGATTGAATTTCTCAGCTCAAATAAATAGTTGGGCTCGCATGTAGCATCACTTTAACTAGGAAAAGTAGTTTATATATGGAATGAAGATCCTAAAATAGTCTAGTCACAGGTTTTTCATTCCTAAATATGAAAAATGATCCTTAGAAATGTTAATGTTTTTCTCTAAAAGCACTATCAGAAAAACACATTCGTGAAAAATGATCCATAGATCATGTAGTTTTTCTGTTCTCTGGAGTCTGAACAGCTCAATCTAGCGTTCAATATAATATTTCCCTGAGCCCAGGCCACTTCTCATTTGCAATTGCCATTCTTATGTCCTTTTTGATCTGACATATCCTTCTGATAATTACATAAACCATGTTGTTCAACTGCAACAAAAATTATTTCTTGGCTATCGTCCATGACAATTACTTTACATCAAGTAATTGGGGTCTTAATGTATGCGGAACACATAGAATTCCGTACGGGGATTAAGTGATGAATGGTATTATGATTTTATGCCTAAAATACTTATGGGTGGACCTGGATGTGTGCATTGTCAACTTGTTTTTTAATGCCCAGGTTATACAGTACTTCGTTGTTCAAATCTCAGAACACATGGATGACAAAATAGGCAGTAAGAATCCATGCGAATACTTAACCTGCTTGGTAGTAAATATTATTTAACCGAGTGCAGAAGTATCCCACAGAAATCGTAAAAAATGTATGACAAGATCCTTGTTCAGGGCTTTGTTATTAAGGCATCTTAAAATACATTGTGTAATCCTTCAAAATCACATGATTTTCATTAGTACCGTGTTTGTGGGTTAGATATTAAAAGATCCTGACGTTCTCTCGATTTTAAAGTGTATGTTATTGTTTACCAGAATGGCAGGGGTACTAAAACTTAAAAACCATGCCAACCCCTAAACGAAAAAGAAATTGGACTAATGAAATTATGCCTAATTGAGTAATGCTACATACTGAATATCAAAATTAAAATTGCTTATGTGGACTGTTTATATTTATCAATAATTCCTGATGGAGACACTGACTTTCCAGGGCATTTTACATTAATTTTTCATGGATATCTTACATTTTGTGATACTGCAATTATTCGTGATTCCGCCCTCTTTGTTATCATGTTACCGTTTCATATTATTTATTATTACATTTAGCGACACTGCCTTTCCAGGGCATTTTACATTATTTTTTCATGGATATCTTACATTTTGCAACACTGCAATTATTCGTGATTCCGCCCTCTTTGTTATCATGGTACCTTTTCATATTATTTATTATTTAAATGTATGCAATTCAGAAGCCCTCTTATTGTGTATGCAAATATGTCCAATATATCTCCAACTCTATCCTTTCATGCAGGTGGAAGCTTTAGCTGTTAAGTTGACTCAAAAGGAAGGAGAACTGATTCAGGAGAAGTTTGAAGTGAAAAAGCTGGCTAGTTTTCTCAAACAGGTTGTTATTCCTTTTTAGATTTGAATGTGGCTTTTAGCGGAAATACTTTATATAAGGATTCTTTTTAACAACTCCAGATAACAGAAGCATCATCACGAATTTGCGTTTGAATTTTACATCTTAAAATTCAACAATCAGACATTCAGATGCAACAATGTACTTAGTATTGGATAAGCTCAAACGAATAAAGATAATACCGATGCAGGTTGAGATGGACCAGGAAATCTCAGTTGACCTCCACTATCAATCAAGAACAAATCATCCACAAGTAACATATGACTTTGGTACCAATTGATGTAAAATGGAAATTAGTAAAACCCGGATTAATAAGAGTTGAAACAATGCCGGAGCCTTGAGAAAATTCTGGAAAAAAATGCCTAAATATTAAAGAATCATAGCCACTAAACTTTAACATAAGATGATATCTGATTTCTGAAGAACTGATTATACCAAATGAGGTCCATACTGAGGCTGCATGCTTGGATATTTTTCCTTTATTTAAAAAATAACCACCGATGGTACTCCTTTTCACGGATTGTTATTTTATGGCCTCCATAAAATGGTATCTAATTAGCCAGATTCATTAACCATTCACCTTCTGCATGTTTCTGATTTTTGGTTGGGGGTATATTTCTTGCTGATGCAGCTTATGTATAGTTTGTTATCTTGCACGAACAAAATTGATTCTTATTTTATTTGCATTATGTGCAGGCATCTGAAGATGCTAAAAAGTTGGTTAACCAAGAGAAATCTTTTGCTTGTGCTGAAATCGAAAGTGCGAGGGCAGTAGTACAGAGAATTGGAGAGGCTCTTGAAGAACAGGACATAACTTTCGAAGCTTCTAAAAAACAGGTTCCTGTGAATTCTCTTACCATAGTCTTTTATGTTCCGGAAAGAATTGTTGCCTCTTACATGATGGTCAAGCTTTGCAAGGATAGTTGGCTTCAGAAGAATTATGAGTGAAATGTTAACTTGATCAGTCGCACTTCATTTTTGAGACTGACAGGACAGTAACGAAGAACTTTCTCGCTTTTGCAGCACAGGATTCTTAGATTCTCTTATCTTGAATCATCATTCTTTTGTAGATCTGTAACATATGTTGTAGGATGTGTATGTGCTCAACTTCACTTGAATACTTGCATCTTAGCTGTTTGATCAAATAAGGTGCTTAGTGGGGTTATAATTAGGTGGACAAGCACACAGGAACAAGCACAGGCAAGCACACACATATAACACACTCTAATGAGGACTTCACTCGAGGACTAGCAGTTTAGCTGTTATATCATATGAATGACTAAGATTGGGGCGAGAATCAGTGAGATGCATCTTAAGCTTCCCATGCATAGAAACCTTCATGGAGAATCGGTTTACAAGTAAATATTATGTTTACAGACCTCACATCCCAAGGTACCCATGCTATGTGAGACATTGCTAGCACTCACCCTCAACCTGAGGCTTGGGGTTGCTCATTTCTCCCCTTCCATGCCAGGTAAGAGAACAAACCCAACCTACCGTTGAGGCACTCCTGCTTTCAGGGATGGAGCCAGAATTTGAAGTTTTGGGGACCCAGAATTGAACTATTCATAAAACTTATAGAGCTAGATGAAATTAAATTAGTTTCATCTCTGATCAGCAAGTCAAAACGGTCATCTTCAATCGCTGCATCTGTTATCTAGTTCACCATGTGATGTATCTTTTCAGTATTCTATTGTTGTATAATTATATTATCATTAGATTTCTCATAGTGATTGGAATACATATGGCGAGTTTCATCATGGAACCGTAATAATCAATTTCTTTTCCTTTTAAATTGTTCATGGAAGTAACTTATGTTCTTGGTTCTTTAATGTTAGGATGTGGAGGAACTAGTTGAGGTGGTTCAGGAAGCTAGGAGAATTAAGTTAATGCATCAGCCAAGCAAGGTTTTGTGTTTTTCTCAACTTGGATATCTATTAATACATGTTTTATGGTTTTCTAATGACTTTGTAGAGTGTGAAAACCCTTACTTGGGGTCTGTATCAAATGATTATTTATTTAATTGCCCAAAATCTATCTTTGTGATACGGAATATATAATACAAAATAAAAACCAAAAAGAAGTTCATTCAACGGTTTTGAAGTTGAAACTTTCATACAGAATCTTCTTTTTTTAAATAATTTTCGGTATCATGGAACTTGGAGCGCACCTTTGATTTGTCAGAGAATGAGAGTCTGGATAATTATTTCATGTTTGAAGTCTATGATGCGTTTCTCTATTCAGTCATCTTTTGAATTTCTAAATGTCTTTATGTTTGGAGTATTAGGCAAGACAAACTCATCCACTAAAATTTCTTTCAGGTTCTGCTCAAAATTCCATTCATCATCAAATTGTGTTACAACTTTTCTATATTGTACTAATTATTTGAACTGTCTTTCTCCTCCATTTAAACTGGTGGACATGTCTCTTCACTAAACAGTGCGCATCGCAACATCAATAGCATTTAATTTTCAATTTGCACATTTGATTATTTCAAGTGAATTGTGTTTCTAATATTATGTGCCATTGATGGAGTTTTAATTCATTCTATAACATCTATAGTAAGGGTTCACTTTTTCAACTTTCGATTCTATTTTTAATGAAGATAGGTGATGTTATTCTTGTCATGCCAGCAGTTGGATTATTGGATTAATATGTAGCCATTGACTCTTGGTAGCTTTCACATTTAGGTAATGGACATGGAGCATGAGCTTCGTGCACTACGAACTCAGATACGAGAGAAATGCATAGTTTCAGTGAAGCTTCAGAAAGAGGTAAGTAAATTGTATTCAAATATACCTTTCCTCTCTTGAAGTTAAATTAAATTAAGTTTTATTTCTCCATAAATCGAATGCTCTTGTGTGCACGACATGTTCATTTGTTCCTTGTTTTAATAAATTTCTAAAAGTTATATCTTAAGAAACTTGAATGACACACTATTATGTGCTGCAAATAACACACTGATGAGGATATCAAGTTTTTTGGGTTTATTGCTGGAAGAGTTAAAAAGAGAAAGAAGACAATCCAAATCCCTTTAGGACTCGGTTAAAATTTTGGAGCAGGGTTTTATTATTAGTTTCCTAGTTTTATTTAATGTTTCCCCTTTCCTGAGAAAGGAGTTCTTTCGTGCGAAACCAAACTTTGGAGTGATTTATCTTATTGTCAGTTTTATGTGTTTTCGCTTCGACTAAGCTATCTATATTCCGCTGCCCAACTCTGTACTACATCACATACTGATAGCAAAATTTGTAGAGGAAACAACAAACACAAAACTCAACACCCTAGAAGCTCACTAGGGATAAAGATATTTAGCACTCAAAATTATCGAGGGATACAGAGTTAAAGGAACTCACCACACTGAAATCCATTCATAAGTGTTTTTTCGAAGCAAAGATGACCTTTGACATCCCAAGACAATATTAACTAAGAACAATTACTAAGACACTTTGGTAAAAGACAAAGGGCTCTTAGAAAACACATGCAATTCAAGTTGGAAGAGCGATGTTTGGCATAACAGTAGACAGCCTGAACTACCTTCACTAAATTGATCATAAAAAAACTCCAAATTGAACTCCGTAAATAGGTATTGAATCTTGACTCTTAGAGGAGATTCCAACGTTATGCTGCCTGCACATAATGGGTGACCCTAATTGCAGTTTGAGCTTGATGTATAAATCGCAAGAACCCTTCAAGAAATTCAATGGAAGTCAAGTTGCTTCTGTAAACTTTTGCTCTTCATGAGCCTTGTAGGAGAATTCTCTAAATCTAGGATTGGTCTTGAGCTTTGGATCTTTGAAAGAATGGCGGGAAAAAAAAAAAATCTCCAAGTGGTTATTTTCTTTTTGTCATTACTTTTGAGATCAAGGGTTTTATTGCTAAACTTTTCATCTGTTTTTTGTACTTGAGATTCATTTTCATTGGGAAAGTCTTTCTGTTGTTAATATAACTTCCAGAAAGTGAGAATTTATAACTCCTTGCCCTCCTGATTTCCTTATTCTTACCAGCTGGCAATGAACAAGAGGGCGGAGGAAAACAAATCTAGCTTATATCTTATAGATGGTTCAGAAACTCTAGGTGCATATCTGCGAATCCAACCTGTCTCAGAAAATGCTCCACAACTTTCAAACTGTGCAATTCAATGGTACCGCGTTTCATCGGATGGTAGCAGGAATGAAGCTATTTCAGGTATTCATTCAATCAATGTCATCAAATTCCATCTATATTGTTTGATTCAGTGAAATGATATACCTGTTTGCCTTAAATATACATCGTTTGCCCATTCCCTTGTTGTAAAAACCTTTGGGGTACAATGGTGATCTAACATGGTATATGTCTATTAGAGCTTTAATTGTGGGAGGTCCTGGGTCAACAGAGCAGGACAATGTTGCACACGTCTCTGCCCCTCTTCCGATGACACTGCATGGGAGGGGAGGGTATCAGCTTGATATACACTGTTGGTCCATTTCCTAACAGCACTTTGGGGGTATAGTGATAGTCTAACAAGAAAATGGGTAATTATTGTCACTGATTCGGCACACATGCACCATGTCCAATTCACATATTTACCTTCCCCAATGTATTTTTCTTGTTCACTTTTCACTTTAACCTTTGCTTTAGGCTCTCTTGGAATTGTAAATTGAAAGGGGATGCGCAACTCCCACTAGTATGATGTATCACACACTCTATTATTGAAACTTAAACAGCTTTCATTTGTACACGCTTATGCTGTTGTAAGTTCACTTGTTGATAAAGATTGTAACTTCCTTGCTAGATGTTTTGGTGTTGGTTGGTTCACCAAAAACATGGTTTCTCTTTTAAACTATTATAGGTATTTGAGTCATATATACAAGTTAGCCGCATGTAAAATTTATTAAAAATAAATAAAAACATATTATCAAGAAGCAAAAAACAAACAAAAGATTCACCAAACAAAAAAAAAACAAACAAAAGATAAAAGAACAAGGGCCGGACAAAGATCAAAGCCATAGAATGAAACCACATATAAAACCTAACTGAAGAGGAATGAGCAAATGTGGCGGCCTGTTGAATCATTACCCTTTGATATATTTATTTTTGGGTGACCTGCATGTGCAGTGATCATTGTTTTCTGGAGTTCTGTCTGATCCGACGTGCAAAGTCATAGCTATTGTTGAGAATGAGACCTTTCATGGGCTTATAAGTAAATTGGGCTACTCCCTTATTGCCAGTTGGTTTTATGGTGGAACCTCAACTTTCTTCAGCTATAGCATGCATTTGGTTTATTAGTTGTGTTTTACCATTATTTTTTTCATTATAAAGATCATAATTGATTTATTTCCTTCCACCAAATATTGTTATACATATCTTTTGATGTCATTGTCCTGACGCTCAATATGTACGATCATCTGCCTAAGTATGTGCATGCACGCATACATACTAAGATATGTACATGAACTGATATTTTAGTCTGACAATTCCAAATATCACAGGTATGGCTTGTGACAACAAGACACGTGGTGTAATTTAGGGATTTGATCAAGTGCTATGAATCCTATTTTATCATTTCTTACTACGTTGGCTTTTATATCATCAATTTGTCCTCAAAATCCTTTACGTATGTTTATACGGGTCAAATTTCTACCTCATCAGGTGCCAACAAGTCTATTTATGCTCCAGAACCCTTTGATGTTGGACGAATCCTACAAGCAGACATTATTTCCAATGACCAAAGAGTCATATTGATGACTGCTGGTCCTATTGATCCTGGTTCGTCTTTCCATAAAATGCTCCATGATTTTCTTTCTTACCGCTGATATAACTTTTAGATGTGTTATTTATTTTTTTCTTTCATGTAATCAAAGTACATTTCCAGAGTTATGTTCCTCTTTATAGTGTATTATCCATGGTTTATCTTAGATTGATCTTAGAGGAGAGAATAAAATTTTGATTGAGTTAAGTTTTAACAGCTGCAGGAATCGGAAGCTATGTAGACACACTTTTGCGAAAATCTAACACTGAATTTAATGTAAGATCCTACTTCTTTGTTGTAACTCCCAAATTTACGTGCTTGATGATTTTTAAGTGTTGCGATAAATTGCTTGATTATCACCTTCTTCCAAATTTATCTGCGTGATGATTCTTGTTGCTTCGGAGAGTTGTTAGGCAGTGATTATAATACTTGAATCAGTATGCCTCCTCAAGAAAAAACAAAATCATACTATAAGAATTGTGAATAGACTTTCAACTATATAGTTGTAGCTGACCTTTAATTCTCACTGCAACTGATTTTAAACAACGGAAAGAAATGAAACATGCGGTATTTTAACTGGACACCGGTCTGCAGAAATACCTTTAGTTCTTAGTTAGTTTAATGTTGGATGTTTTGTAGGTAGTTATTTCAAAAATGAATGGACAAGACCATACATCGCATTCTGTTCATGCATTCCATGTTGGGAAGATGAGGATGAAGCTCAGTAGAGGATGGATTACAAAGTCGAGAGAAAACTATTCCTCTTCAATGCAGGTTCATTTGCAGCTACTTGAATCTATGTTCTAATTAAACATAATCTGATACAGGGAACCTTAACCTTCTTTTCATTTATCACGAAGCAACCAAAAAAGGGAAGATTAGCCTAATGAAAGATAAAAACATCGTCTTATTTAAAGAAGCGGACCTAGCATTTTTTTTTCTTCGAGTAATCAATAATTTGGTGTCGGTGTTGGAATAAGGGCATTTATTTATTTTTTCTTTCCCAAAACAAAATTTGTTTTTAGGCTGTAATTATTCTGTTATAGATTCCTTTCTGGATTGTTAGCCATTCCAGCATTATCTTTCTTGGATAAATCCCTCCTATTAGCGAAGAAGCGGCATACTAGTTCTGCAGAATTGTCCCTCGTATAGCATCTTGTATACACAAAACAAAATTCTGATTCCCTTGTGCTTTTATGTCCCTCTAACCTATGAAGCATTTACCTCCCTTCCAAATTATAAGAAATAGTTATTGCCCTTTCAACCTGAGTCCTTGAGCTATTCTTTTGAATCCCGATACTATTATTTCTTGGAAAACAGAGTTAATTATCATGGTGCCCCAAAGTAAGCCATTCTTACACTTTAATATTTCCTGTTATATAGCTATGTGGTGTTAGAGGTGATATTACTAATGCGGCGAAGGCATTGTTCTGGCAAGCAAGGAAGGGCCTCTCATTTGTACTGACATTTGAAACGGAGAGGGAAAGAAATGCAGCCATTATACTTGCCAGGAAATATGCTCTTGATTGCAATGTACGTAACATTGTACTTGTTTGCATATTCTGTCATACCGTGCCTTTAGATATATCCCGGCATGCTGCTTTTCGTTTTCTTTCCAGTTACGATGTTTTTTGGACGCAGATCATGCTTGCCGGACCAGATGATAGAGTGTAGAAAACGACTGCTGACGCGAGGATTTGCAAATGTGAGTACGATGGCGTTGTGTAGTGTGATTAATATGTATTGTGTGTGTGTATGTGTGATGATAGAGTAAAATGTATGTTATGGTAATTGGGGTGTTCTTCCACTAATTTGGTTGCATCATTTTAGGCAGTGTTTTTGTTTGCCTAATCATTTGTTGTAACGAGTTTTTGTTTTATTATTAATTGGTTCATTTGTCGCTGATTTCGGTTTACTTACTGTAAGATTTTGTTACTTCTGTAAACATGTAGAATTGTGGATGTCTGATGGATGAAAATCATAACCATAATGACGTTTCCAAAATACGGTCTTTTAAATTTTAAATTTGATGTGTATTTTACAACCAATTAGTTGATTAAATTTAATAAATAAAAAATTTCGCTCCTCAAGGAGACTGCCAACCAAACTACAAATTCTCATTTCTTTGACCGATAGGAACCTCTTTATGTGATTCAAGAAGTGGATTAGCTTACCTAGACGAAAACTTTCCCTTCCCTTCCCCTGAGCTCGAAAACCTGGTGGAGTAGAAGCTAGTCACCAAAAGCGAACTTCTGGGCCGGGAAGGAACCAAAAAACGTGAGAGTTGGCGCGTAGTATTTGTATATAGCGTTTGATGGATTTTCAGAGTTATAAATACATGGATTTGGGGATTTTCATCTACCTCTATAAATTCACGTTGGCTTTGATTGAATTGTACATAAAATTTGAAGCGTTTGTGAGACTAATATCAGTAATTTTAATGTAATTATGTAGTTTGACCAAAAACAAAATCTAATGTCTCGAGACCTTGTGCCACTGTACCTTTTGCACACCCCCAACGCCCCCTTTGGTGGTGGTGCTGGCCGCGAGGATAGTGGTGATTAGCAATGTATATAAGATGTTAGTAATAGACGTAGCGGTAGTGGTGATGGTGACGACGATAGAAAAGTGATCTCAAGAGGTTGTGGTACAATGGTGATGGCCATGACAAGGTGTGGGTGGTGATGATGGGCTCGTGGTGATGGTCACAACAAGATGGTAGTAGTCGAGGTAATATGGTGGTAGTGGTGGTGGGAGTGGCGGGTATGGGGTGGTGATGATGCTTATGGAAATGACGGTGGTGGCAGTGATGGAGACAGTGATGGCGGTGGGTAGTAGGGATAATCATGGTGGTGGGGACATGGTGGTGGAAGTGGGTGGTGGAGTAACATCATTAAAAGTGGGACAATGAAATACATCAAATTTATAGGGAGAAGTAGACTTTGCAATAACAAAAAATCTTACTATAAAAGCACTTACAATCCATCAACATCTATGACTCTTTATGTGACATCCCACATCACCTAGGGGAGTGATCCTTATATGTATATTCCCATCCCCACCTAGCGCGAGGCCTTTTGGGAGCTCACTGGCTTCGGGTTCCGTAGGAACTTCGAAGTTAAGCGAGTAGCGCGCGAGAGCACTCCCAGGATGAGTGACCCATTAGGAAGTTCTCGTTTGAGTTCTCAAAAAAAAAATCGTGAGGGTGTGCTGGGGGGCCCAAAGCGGACAATATCGTGCTACGGTGGTGGAGCGGGCCTGGTAAGTGATCCGCCCTGGGCCGGGATGTGACAAATTGGTATCAGAGCCTAGCCTTGACCGCGTGTGTGCCGACGAAAACGTCAGGCCCCTAAGGGGGGTGGATTGTAACATCCCACATCGCCCAGGGGAGTGATCCTTATATGTATATTCTCATCCCTACCTAGCACGAGGCCTTTTGGGAGCTCACTGGCTTTGGGTTCCGTGGGAACTCTGAAGTTAAGTGAGTAGCGCGCAATATCGTGCTACGGTGATGGAGCGGGCCCAGGAAGTGGTCCCCCCGGGGCCGGGATGTGACACTTTACAAGATTTTCATAGACTTTTTAAAAGTCATAAAAAGTATCTATTCATACAGGATGACATTAACTCCTTAAAAGTATATATTGAATACACCTAAATATGAGAATCCATCAAAACCATATGAAAGTCTACCAAACTCCATATAATGATCCCCTTTAAATTTTAATTTGATAAATGGATGAGAGATTTGGCTACAATACTTATGTATTTAGTACAACCATCATCTCAACAGTCAGATTGTAATTGTGTTAAATACATATATTTACATGAATATAATTGACCGTCAGATGATTATATTAAATATATGTAAGTATTGTAGTTAATCCCATAAATAAAATACAAAAATATGAACTTCTAAAAGTTTTCTAAAATTTTTTAATTGCAATTTGGCATGGTAAACATCATTATTTGCCACACACAAAAAGTAAAAAATAAAAACTAAAACATGATATGTCATGGCATAACAGTGAGTTTAGTTTGTCTCACCATTCATTCTTTTTTTTTTTTTAACAAACGATTTTTTACACTAAAAGAGTGGGATAATGATTTAAGGCTTATAATTAGTAATAATATGATTTAAATTCATTTTAGCAAGAATTAAACTTAAAACATCTTACTTAATAGAATTTTGTAAGCCCAAATCAGACATCAAGGCTCTCAATTTTAGATTTCTTTCTTCTTGGGCTTATGCCTGGGGTGTTGTGGCAATGGCAGTGGCAGTGAGAGCTTAGGTTTATGGGAAGAATGTCAACTTGTTTACAGCGCAAATTTGCGTGTTGTGGGAAATAGTGGGAGTAGGAGAGGTTCATGTATTTAGAACAAAAGTCGGTATATTATATGTTATAATATATGTAGAGAGAAAATATTTTTGTATTCCCCTACTTGTATTATGATACGTGCTTCAACTCGTATTGCAAGTATATTAGACCTCTTGTGATAAAATTTAAGGAATTTTTTTTTTCATATGTAATTTCTAAATGATATTTAAATAAAATTTAAAATTAGAATTAACGATTTACAAAAGTTAGCCTGATTATATGGGAAGAAAATATTTATGCTCATCACTCTCAAGTGTTAATGATACTTTACGTCCTATTTATTATCATTAAATGAGATTAAATTTTAAAATTTATATAATGAATATACACAAATCTCGAAAGAAAGCAAACATCCATACATTAATCAAGCAGTAAACAAAATCAAAGGCCGCTAGTTTATCTTCATCCACGTGTTCCACTACAGCTATGTTAGTGGGTGACCGCGCCTTCCCTGACACCTTCAGCCGACTATATTCCCTAATATAATAATTAATTTGTAATAATAACCCAACACCAACGGTAACTTTTTAGTTCGGCCTCCAACGGCTCCAAGACGAACCTACGCCGTAGGATGAAGTAGTCATCCAACGGATAGAAACTAAAAGTAAAATTCGACCGTTGGAGCGACGCGTCGGCTACCTTCTTCAAATACGGAACACGGCCTCTGATAATCCTAGGCTTCTCTTCGCTTCCCTTCCCTGCAAAAGAGAGAGAGAGAGACAGAGACAGAGAACGAAACGATTCGGAATGGCTTCCAGAGCAGTAGTTGTTCCACAACAAGCGAGAGGTATTCCTTTTACGCTGATTCGATGATGGGTTTCTTTTGCTCCAAAATTATTGTTTGTTTGATTTGATTAATTAAAGAACTGGATCAAAGATTTTCTGGTTTGTCTCTTGGGTTTAAGAATTTAGAGTTTATTATTTGTTAAGGATTGGATTAATCTTGATTGGATTTAGGATTTTAGGGTTTATATTTCAGAAAACTTCACCTACTAAACCGATTCAAGACTTCTTGTTTTTCTTGGATTGGGCTTCCCAGTACATGATGGGTTTTCGGGTTCATTTCGCTGTCTTGATTTTGTCCCCGCAACCAAAGCGAAAATAGTTTTCTTTGACTTGTTTCGTACATTGATTCTAGAGTCTGTTTGTTGTAACTTACAGGTAAAGCAGCAGTTGCGGAGAGAGGAGGAGGTAGGCCGCTGAAAAAGAATGTTGTTGCCGCTGGCGATGGCAGAAGGCGAACAGCGCTAGGCGATATTGGAAATGTGGTAATAGACGCCAAGCCTAATCGGCCAGTAACAAGGTTTGCTTGATGCTGCTTTTTACTTTGTTTCTTTCGTGATTCCTCTCATTTGTCCTTTCTTTGTTTTTCTTGCTTACTGATTACTCTCTTCTTGTTTTAGAAGCTTTTGCGCTCAATTACTCGCTAATGCGCAGGCTGCAGCAGCTGCCCAAAACAATAAGGTTCGTCCTTCCCCATGCTACTTTATTACTTATTATTTATTATCGTTATTGTTATCTCTTGTTCTCTAAAAATTAGTAATCGATGTACAGAAACAAATTGGTCTAAATGTGAAAAGAGATGCTCCTGTTGTTGGTGATGGTGTTAAAAGAGCTGAGGTACCAAAGGAGGTGGCAGCAGTGGCTCAGCAGAAGGTGAATGCTGCTGTTGATGGTGTTAAAAGAGCTGAGGTACCAAAGGAGGTGGCAGCGGCGGCTCAGAAGAAGGTGAATGTTAACCAGCCCAAGGCCAGGGAAGTCAAGGCAACAGAGGAAGAGAGCATGACCACTAAGCCGGTTAACAAGAAAAAGGAGGCAGAGGGAACCTCAAGGAAGAAAGCACCAACTTATACTTCAGTCCTTACTGCTCGAAGCAAGGTAAGAAATTGTTGTTTGAAAGTTAATTTTGACGTTTTTTCTGTTGTAAGTTGTAAAGTGTGTGTGTGTGTGTGTATAAATTATATATGATTATTAATGTTGTTGTTTCAATTGGCAGGCTGCTTGTGGTGTGACTGATAAACCAAAGAGCCATAATAATATTGTTGATATTGATGCAAATGACGCCGGCAATGAATTGGCTGCTGTTGAATACGTTGAGGACATGTACAAGTTTTATAAGCTTGTTGAGAATGAGAACCGCCCCCATGACTACATGGACTCACAACCCGAGATTAATGAAAACATGAGAACAATTCTGGTGGATTGGCTGGTTGATGTGCATACCAAGTTTGAACTCTCTCCTGAGACATTCTACCTGGCCATCAATATAATTGATCGCTTCCTTGCGGTTAAGATTGTGCCCAGGAAGGAGTTACAGTTAGTCGGCATCAGTGCTATGCTGATTGCCTCCAAGTATGAAGAAATCTGGGCCCCTGAAGTCAATGACTTTGTTTGCCTTTCAGACAGGGCTTACACTCATTCTCAGATACTCATCATGGAGAAGAAGATACTTGGAAAACTCGAATGGACCTTGACTGTGCCTACACTTTATGTGTTCCTCGTTCGTTTCATCAAAGCGTCAATTCCAGATCACCAAGTCAGTAGTCTTCTCTAATTCGTGTCTTCTCTCTGTGTTCTGGTTTGTTCGTCTGAATTTTAATAAATTAATAATTTGAAATTGAATGTGCAGATGGAAAACATGGTTTATTTTCTGGCGGAGTTAGCTACGATGCACTACACCACGACTATGTACTGCCCCTCCATGATTGCAGCCTCAGCAGTCTATGTTGCCAAATGCACTTTAAACAAGATTCCCGTTTGGTCCGAGACACTCAAGCTTCACACTGGTTTCTCAGAACCTCAGCTCAGGTAACTCAATTCTCTCCTCCTTCTGTTTCCTTTCTTTTTGTGCAATCTAATGTTACTAGTATATCTGGAACTAACGTAAGTGTTCTGGGCTCACCAACAGAGATTGTTCCAAACTATTGGCGAGCTTGCACGCAATGGCAACAAAAAGTAAACTTCAAGGTGTGTACGGCAAGTACTCAAATTCAGAGCACGGAGCTGTTGCACTGCTTCCACCGGCCAAAGCTCTCTTGGCTCGAGCTGGAACTCCGTCCACATCCACGTCCATCACTAGTATTGGTGCTGCTGCTGCCAAGGCCAGAGTAGTTTAATCATCATCACATTGACACTGCTTTATGTGAACGTGAGGTCATGGGCCGCATGGCCGGGTGCAATTTTATGTGTTTTTTATATCTTGTCAAGCTAGTATGGTCAATCAGAACAAGTGATGTACTATTCGCTTCATTCATTCATTAATTCTAACTCACACACTTGACCTTTTTCCCTGCAACAAAATCAAGTTGAAACACAGAAAATCTTATGTGACGAATAATACCATGCTCGGGCTGATTGCTTGAAATGCAAAACGCTATGCGCAATGCAAGGAAAGCAGAGCCAGCAAGCAAGCAAATGTGTAGACTGCCAGTAACATACCAAGTTCATCGTAACTTGGTGGTTAAATTCAACAACAACAAAATTGTTGAGGCTAGGGACAGAAATCCGATCCCAGCAGTTCATGAACGGATTGGATATATGTATTTTAGGAGACATCCTTCAATTTCATTTTGTTGCAAGGAAATGATCTTTGAGTTATGATCATTTTGAGTCCTTGAAAATTCCATCTAAAATAAAGTGTTAAATGGGGAAAAATGATGAAAATTCTATCGGAATTAGTCAAAATGACTATTACTCCACATAAATAAGTTCAGAATTTTTTGTGCAAGGCAAAATGTTCATTCCCAGGGTGATGAGATCATCTCATCACCCTGGGAATTAACAAACCAAGACAGTTTGCAGAAATGATGCGTATAATAGTCGGTGGGATTCCGGATTCAAAACCAAAATCCCTAAGTTTCATGGTGGATGCAACCGGAGGATCTCTTAGATTGGCTGACAGCGGTAGATGACACATCTTTGATTTTAAGGAAGTTCCCGAAGACAAAAAGATTGGTGACAACAAGTTAAGGCCTCTCGGATTCGAATGGCGAAGAGAAAGAGTGAAACATGGGAAAAGATGACGAAATATTTACATGCGTGCTGAATTTTTACAATCTTGCACGAAATGGCTTGGACAAGACCAAGGACCAATTGGTGGCACACATTACATTGGAGGATTGCGCCAAAATATTCATGAGACTGAATCTATGTGATCCTTAGTGTATCTGAAGCACATCTCTCTAGATTGAGAAACAAAGTAGTCGACATAGTGCTTCTTTATGGGGTTTTGTCACACCCGACCCAGGATAATAAATTTTTCTTCTTCTTCTTGATCTAAGGCGCGAATCACATTCCAATTATAGAATTATGAACTTCTATAATCAAGATGAAATAAAAATAAGTGAATAAAATATAAATAAAACTAGAGCATTCCTTGAACACTAAGGCCATCTCCAACCGAAGGAGGGTCAGAGGGCTCCCTTTAGCCCTATAGCCCTCCAAGAAATTAAAATTTTAATAAATAGTGCCGGACCATATTTCTTACCATCTCCAACAAAGGGGCCAAAGAGTCATAGGCCAAACATAGCCCTGTGACAAAAACCATCTCCAACCGAGGGGGCCAAAGGGCCATAGGCCAAACGTAATTTATTATTTTAATTGAATTAATATGGTTACTTAAATTAAACTACCTCAATAATTTTTTGAGATGGAATCTTAATAATTTTTCAGATAGAATTTCGACTGACATGTGTCGCTAAAGTGAGTAACTTTGCAGACTTCTTGTCAATATGCAATCTCAATAATTTTACGTGTTGGATTTCAAGTGTCACGTGTCGATATATGAGTAACTCTCCATATTTCTTGTCGATATGTAATCTCAATAATTTTTCGGATAGGATTTCAAGTGCCACGTGTCGAGATGTAATTAGTTGTGAAAATTTTAGATAAGATTTTCATTTGCGTGGCACTTTTTTTTATCTTCAACTTCCAAAGTCCATATAAATAGGGTGGATATTGGGATATAATTCACACACCTTCAGCTTTGCCCTCTCCAATATCTCTTTCAACTCAAGTTTGTAATGAATTCCAACTTTGGATCTTCTTCAGATTCCAACTAGGGGTCCTCATCCAATTCCGAATTGGAAGATAAATGGGCGTAGATAAGACGAGAAGATGAGGAGTTCAATGAAGAAGATGAAGCACGACGCAACACATCATATATGGCAACCATGGCTGGGGTCATGGCGTGTGAGCCAACTAAAGAACAACCTTAATGGGGTGGTTCTGCTGCTGGTCGCTCTTACAAACCACGAAATAGAGAGATGGCGCATGAAACTCTGATGAACAACTACTTCAACCCCAACTCATTGTACATAGAAGAGGATTTCAGACGTCGCTTCCGGATGAGGCTCCATGTTTTCGAGTGTTTACTTCATGATGTCCAACATATCAATCCATACTTTCGATAGAAACTGGACAGAGCAGGTTGCCCTGGTTTCTCACTTCATCAAAAGGTTACTATTGCACTCCGAATGCTGGCCTATGCCTCCCCAGCTGATGTGATGGACATATGGTATGTTTGAGTTTGCATGCCTTGATAATTTACTGAATTCTGTCACACAATTGTTCAGCTTTACAAAGAGAAGCACCTCCGTGAACCAAATTAAGCAGATTTGGATCAGTTCCTTCGCAAAGTTAAAGACTGTGGCTTTCCAGGCATGATAGGGTCATTAGATTGCATGCATTGGCAGTGGAAGAATTGTCCCACCGGATGATGGCAAATATTATAGTGGAAGATTGAGAAAGCCAACTATTGTGTTAGAGGCGGTTGCCTCATTTGACACATGGATCTAGCATGCTTTCTTTGGAATCCCAAGATGCCAAAATGCCATTACAGTTCTTGGGTGTTCACCCCTCTTCAATAACCTAACGGAGGGTAAATCACCTTAACTTGACTACTACATCAATGGGCATCAGTACAATACGGGGTATTACTTGGCAGATGACATTTACCCAAAGTGGGCGACACTTATCCAAGCAATTGCAAACCCTATGGATGACACCCAAAGGTGGTTTACCTTACACCAAGAGGCATACCGGAAAGATGTTGAGAAAGCTTTCGGTATTCTACAAGCAAGATGGAAGATCATCAAGGAACCGGCAAGAGGGTGGAGTCAAGGTAAATTGAACTCTATCATGATGTCATGCATCATATTACACAACATGATTCTGGAGGATAAGCGAGATGGCTATATTGATGGAGAGTCTGATGACGACTAAGATAATCCAAATAGGTCAAGGAGGGCTCATGCAAAAATATATGATGGGCCTAATTTGCCTTTGGATCCAAGAACTTAATCTCTTTAAATGAGTACATGAGGTGCCATAAGATGATGAACGCGTGCCACAAATAAGTACCTACAACAAGATCTTGTTGCATATCTTTGGGCTAAAAGAAGCATGGAGTAGGCATTTAAGTTTTATATTGTTAAATGTTTATTTTTTATTTTTTAATGTTGTTTAAGTTTGAATAACTTCCCCAACTAGTACTAGGGTGGAGATTGTGTTCTTTAATGTTGTTTAAGTTAAATATTATTTAATGTTGTTTAATATTGTTTAATATTGTTTAATGTTATTTAAAGTTCTTTAACGGCTTAGGGAGTTATAGGAAAAAAAAAATTAGAATTTTTAATTTTGTTAAAAAAAAAAAAAAAACAAATCCAATGGTTACCAAGCATCATGACGCTAGGTAGCCATTGGGCTTGAATTTCTGGACTAGCCCGGGGCTGGTTGGCTGGTTCGTTCGGGCCAGCCGGTTAGCCCGATTGTACAATTATGGCTCGGTGGGGCCCACAATCCCTTTGTCCTAACCTTCAGTTGGAGATGATTTTTATGTCATTTCGGGCTATTTTTAGCCCTATGGCCCTTTGGCCGGGTCTGTTAGAGATGACCTAAAATTTTGAACGAGAGCCTAGTGATACTAATAATTTACATAAGAAGTTACAACTCACAAGCTATACAATAAAGGTTCCTTATTCTCTTGTTTAAAACTTGATTATTACATATGAAAACTCTAATGATAACTTCTAGCTAGTTTCCAACTCTTTACACTTTAGGTTTCCGGTTCAATACCTATAAGATCTATGAAGGGGTGAGCGAAACCACAACTCAATAGGAAAATAAAGCTCATCTTGAATAATTGATCAGACGAAACAACATGACACACAACCATAGATTTCAATCTTGAGAGATTATAAACAATAATTTCACCTCTATTCTCATTAATCCATACTCCAAAGCACATAAGGCCTCACACGTTCCATACCGTGGTTTGGACTCGAGTGTCTTGTTATATAAATTGACACCCATTAAACAAAACTTGTTTGCCCTCTAAATTCACCATGGGCCTCAAGAGCATGCTAGAAATTTACTCGAACAAGAAATTGGTGGTTGTGAGCGTTCCACTACTACTTGCTGCTAGTAGACGAGATTTAAATGATTGAGATTGGTCCTGAGTTCGACTTCTAACCAAGAGATTGCACCATTGAGTGGGAGTGGCTCAAATCAAGGGTCTTACTTTGCCTTGATGATAAGGACTTTACTTATGTGGAGAATTGTAACGATATGAAAATGGCAAGTTTGTTGGAAGTGTAAATGACAAGGGAAAGTGAATGACTAGTAATGTAAATTGCTTGTAATTTAAATGATTGGAAATGTAGATGTACATAAATGTAATTATTTATATTACAAAGCATAAGAAGTACAAAGGGATGTCAAATACAAGGTTGGAGCTTGTTCCCAAGGAATCGAGCAAGTTGCTCTAGTCTTGTGGGCAATTTCTGGTGGTTTAGGGAATGACTTTAAAGGTTGAAATGAAAATATAAAGGAAATTGATATTGTCGAAAGAGTAGCAGAGCTAAACACAAAGAAAGTAAAGGGTGCTTGGCTAAAAGTAAATGTTTATAAGGAAATTGAAGTTGATTCAAGGCATTGTAAATTGAGGAGTTGAATTGACTCGAGTTGTTTGATTGATTGCTTGAGTGTCTCTAAACCTTCTACCTTTGCTTCTTTATATGGAGAACTAAGAGAGACTTTGAACCTGTGCAGAGAACTTCACCGCCCACTTGCAATGAATTAATATTAAAAGAAGCCATCTAGATTTCCACCACATGTCCATTAATCTCACTTGCAATTAATTAATATTTAAAAGAAACAAGTTGGTTTTCCACGACATGTCCATCTCCTAAGTTTGCCAACATCCTTACTGCAATAAAGCCATCGCTTCAAACCATGTGGAGAAACATTATTTTAATGCAAAACCATTCCACTTGATGTAGCCAAATATCTTGCAAGTTAGCCTAATTGCACAAAAACCCCACAAATTGCCAAAATTTGGCTTTAGGCCCAAATAAGTAACATTGTGCATATTTTAGGTGCAAACACAACCGTTCACTTTCCATTGATCTTTCAAACCACATTGTCCATCTCTCGGTTGCCAAATTATCCTTTAATTAAAGATCGTCTTTACCATCGCTCAATTATGCTCATCGGAAACCTTGGTCTCTAGGAGAGTCAGATCCATTTTTCCAATACATAATACCATTCCAATTCTCACGGCATAAGCCCATGTAACTCCCATGACTCATGTCTCTCATCATTGAAATGCATGATATGAATTTCGTCATTTATATGCATGGCATAATTATTTGAATAATATCAACAATAATTCCATGTCATCTCAATCATATTATTTCCAAGAAGAGTAAGTGGTCAAACTAGTCATTCTAATTACCAACCAAACAAACATAAACATATCAATTCTCACATATTAACAAGAACAAGTTTGACAAACCTTAATAAGTCCAAACATTCAATCATTATAGATGTCCCCAAAACCCCCTACCTTGATTCCAACTATAGTGTAGTTCAACGTTACTTTTGTACTAGTCAAAACATCAATCCAACTAGTACATCCCTATTAATAAGTTTAAACCATTACTATAACACTTGAGAGTCATTGTCCCAAATGAGTGAATGACTTAGGCCATCTCTAATTGAAGAGGCTATGTTTAGCCCCCGCCCAGATTATAGACCCACAGGAAATTATTTTTTTAATAAACAGTGTCAGACCATATTTATATACGATCTCCAACCAAAGGGAGTTATTTTTTAGCCCCTTCAGTAATTTGTTATTTTAAGTTTGATCTTTAATTTTATTGGTTAATTGAATTAAACTACCATGTGAGGTATAGCTTTATTGTTTGGCTTCTCTTGTCAAATGTTGTAAACTGTACCACACATGCTCTAATTAGTTTTAGGGTTAAAATACTTGATTGGGATCATGCTGCTGGAAATATTCATCTTAAGAGCTTAATTTCTCTCATCAAAGGTTTGTTCATACATATGCATTTCATGCCATTATTTCTAGTTCATTCTATCTTGTCAAAACTTCTCGCTGCTTTCACGCAAGCTGGGCATACACTTTAAGGTAACCCACATGAGCTTTTTGACAGCCTTTTCTATGAGAGTGTTTTTCAACTGTAGATCTTTTCAGATTGTGCATGCACATGACATGTGTCTCTTCTTGTCTCCTTTCTTGTCTGAAACAAAGCCTACTATAAAAGCTTCATCTAGGGTTTCATTTTCATTTGGCTAGGGTTTCATTTTCACTTGTCGCTAAATGAATAAGGCTCTGCATTTCTTATCTTGATATAATCTCAATAATTTTTCAGATAGGATTTCGAGTGACACGTGTCGCTAAAGTGGAGATTGTGTTGTTATTTGTTAAATGTTGTTTTAAGTTTCATGTTGTTTAAGATTCATGTTATTAAATATTTTAATTTTACTTGCATGTTAACAACTTAGACATTAAAATGAGTTAAGATAGTATAGAATGGTGAAAATGATGTGAGAAATTGTGTAGAAATGACTCAGGTATTTATAGGAAAAAAATATAATTTTTTATTTTATTTTTTAAATTTTGTCTTAAAAGAAATGTTAACTGACATCAGCTAGCAGCACAGCTAGACCCAATTGAACAGGCTAGCTGCATGGCTATCCCGTTGTCCATTTGGCTGGATTTTGGCCCTGTGGGTCCCAAGATTTTTGGCCCAGATCTCCATGGGAAATGGATTTTGTGTCAAAACGGGCTAACCTTTGGCTTATGAACCTTTAGCCTACCAGGTTGGAGATGACCTTAATGTTGTAATAAAATACATGCATTTTTTTGGGAGCTATAATGCATGTATCCCTGCTTTAAGTTTGTGGCTTATGTTTATCTGAATCTTTTAGCTTTTTGGGAGTTATCCTGTAAGTATTCATTTCATTTGTCTTTTCATATTTCTCATTTAAGTTGTAAGCATATAAATACAAGTATTTGTAAGGTTGAAGGAAGATAAGTTGTTTGAATTATCATATTAAAATTTGAGTTGGAACTTGGTTTTTGTGCCTTTCTCTTGTTAAAGAGTTTGAAGCTTTGTTCTTCTAGTTGTCTACGTTGTAGGCTGGTATTAGAACCAAAGTATATATGGTTCCAGGTCTCCTTGCATTAGGACATAGTAGACCCTACCTATCTATCCTATTTCTTTGTTTTATTTTCATTTTTATTTACCACTACGTTGTGCCCTGCATTAGTTGGTTATCAGAGCTTGGTAACGTTCTTTTGGATGTTTCCTAACTCTGATTACTAGCTGATGTAGGGCGCATCGTGGTGGTAAATAAAAATAAAAATAAAATAAAAAGATAGGATTGGATAGACAGGAAAGGTCAACTACCTCCTAGTGCGATGGGAGACCTGAAATTATCCTTGTTTTGATTAATGGAAGATTCAGAGTATTTCACTCCATCATTTTATTGTCTTTGTCTTGTTTAACAGTTTGTTACTTTGTTCATCGTAGGTTGGCATTAGAAGCGAAGTTCTTAGAATTTTCAAATCTCTCTTTGCACTAAAAGATAACGGACCCTACCTATCTATCCTTTTTTTTTTCTTTTTTATTTACTAACACGCTGCTCCTTGCATCAGTTGATTACCAGAGCCCTAATCGATATTTGGGTGATCATGAAGTTAATCGTTGTAAGGATTATAATTTTGCCCTATACTTGATGGAGTAAATGGTGATGAAGTTTTAGGTTCAATGACTGAACAAATTTTGAGAAGCTAAACCTGGTGGTAAAACCCCTTATTGATTTCCCTTACTTTTATGATTATGTTTGGGAATCATTCGTTGCTTGTCATGTTACAAGATTTTATTTGGAGCAAAGAACTTTTTCATATTATTCAAATTATCTCTGCAGTTTTTCAAGTCATAAAATAAAGATATTTGTTGGAAATTTTATGTGCTTTCTAATACAACTGCTCTCATCAAGAAAAGATTAAAATCTACATGGAACATGAGAAGGTGGCATACGGAAAAAAAAAAAAAATTTATTTCAAGTGCTCTACAATCTGGAGTCCTTGGAAAATTTGTGCTTTTACATGGCTATTGTGGAAAATGTTTGGTCGGACATCCAAAAGATCAAGAAAGACTAAACAAAACTCGAGAATGAGTTTTCTTCAAGAATGGGACAATGATGTAGGCCATAGGCCAAAGGCATTATTATATTTAATAAGTGGCAGCTGAAATTTAAGTATTATAATATTTCTCATTTTAAGTTGTAAGCTTGCATATAGTTGTATTTGTAAGGCAGAAAGGGAAAAGTTGTTTGAAATATAATATTGAAATTTGAGTTGTAAATTCGTTTTTAAGTGCATTTCTCTTGCTACTTTGTTCTTCTAGTTGTCAACGTCGTAGGCTGGTACTAGAAATAAACTTCTTAGAGTTTTCAAGTTTCTCATTACACTAGGAGATAGTAGACCCTACCTATCTATCATTTTTTTTTTATACCTATCGTATCCTATTCATTTCATTTTCACTTTTTATTTACCACCACGCTCCCTGCATTAGGGATCAAAGCTCTAATTGAGCTAAGTTTAGGAACTATTGTTCTAATTATTTTAATAATTAAATATCCATTTTCTTTAAATAAAGCAAAGGAAAAAGAAAAAGAAATTTTATTTGTATGATGAAAAAAATGAAATTATAAAGTGTTGTCAGCAAAGATGGGAAGGATTGTTGTAGACCATATTGCTCAATAATTCTTGAATCATTATTCATCATTCACGAAGTTGGATTGATTGTAGTTATGAAATTAATGAGGCTCTGATGCATATAAGACGGTGGAGACAGGGGGGAGAGGGGAGCATATTGAAATTTGGGATTCTTTTTATTTAATGAATAAGTATTGAAATTTTGACTACAATATTCTTTCTTTTAGAACGCATAAACTACAGATTAATAAATAAAAAATTATCAAGAAAATATAATTTGGTCTTCTATTACAAAATAAAATTATAGACATGTAATTTTGATGTTGCTTTTCTTTCCACACTCACATGTATCATAGCATATCTCTATTTTAAAAATATAAATATAACCTCTCGCCATTTCCACGTTTTTTCTCTTTCACTCCCCTCCCCTCTTTCACATTCTTCTCCAACATCTCTCCCGGATATATTTTCCCAAAAGAAAACTAAAATAAAATTAAAAATTAAAAAAAAAAAAAAAGGCCTTCACATTCAAAGTGTGATAGCCCGTCCCGGATTATTTGTATCGTAGGTGCGAAAAGACTAAAATACCCTTGGACGTTAATGGGTGTTGTGGGGTGTTGTTTTGTTGTTTTTGGTGGTTGACTCTACAGGACACACACACACACCCATACTATTCCCGTGACTCTCTCTCTCTCTCTTCTCTCTCGGACTTCATCCCATTTCCTTTGCAATTGTACAGACGAACTTCAAAACCAATCTTGCATGCACGGAACGATGTCTAGAAGGTAAGATTCGAACTCCTTGCAAGCTTCTAATTTCATCCATACTATTTGTGAGAATTGAAGCCTTCGAAAACCTCGAGAACCCTAACCCCAGTTTTCATGCACTGTTCATGCACACGTGATCGTGAGGTTTTTAAGAGTTTTTAAGGTCATAGGGAGCTTTAGGAGGTCCTCACGAAGCTCGGAGAAGAAAGTTGAAGCATTTTGGATGTCGGGAAGCCCAGTTTTAGTGAGTTGCAGGTTTGGCCGGAATATCATGGGATTTTCCAGCGAGATTCCATTGGTTTTAAGGCTTCAAAGTGGTAAGGTTTTGTTCTACTCATTGTAAGCTTTAATTTGGTACCAATTTCATGGAATTTGGTTGAGAAATGAAGAAGATATAAAGTTTTGAAAATTTTCCAGTTTCCGACGAGAATTCGAGTTGCAGACAGCGGTGGCCGCGCGAGACTCATTGGAGAAGACGGGGAATATTCTGTCAACTCTGACCGAATATTCCTAATGGCAATTAACAGCGTCAGGCTAGTTTTAACGGAATATGCTTGCTTTTGGACGAAATATTCCCTAACGCCGTCAGGGGTTCCGTCCGTGTGGCCGGTGCGTCTGGCTGTGCCTTGGCTGGTGCATGGGGGCGCGTGAAACCTTGGAAAATTATTTTAAAAATATGGGGATGTTCGTGAGGTTGAGTAGATCACGTAGGTGTATTCACACACCTCATTTGAGCATTGTATGAGAAGTTATTACCTAGTTTTGGTTATGTGCTTTAAATTGACGTTTTTATAGTTGTTTCGTATATAGGTGAGACCTATCCCGAGGACGAGCACAGTCACTCGAGGCAAGGGGGTTACGACCCTTCCACATACCAGTGAGTGGGCTTTTGGTATTCCGTATATACCTATATACTTGTGGTTTTTCCCAGAAAATGATATGGAATGTTTATACATTTTAAATGCCATGCATAACGTTTGCCTATTTATTTATGCATTAGTAGTTGCATATATGTATGTTTGGTGCTGCAGACGTACAGGTAATTGCCAGGTAAATTATAGTTTATAGTTGTGACGTAGTAGTTATGTGATATGCATAGAGAGCTCATAACCTGCACCCCCGGTGTTAGTGCTCCCGCCCAGAGTAAGGCACAATCCTTCACGTGATGTTCACCTCCCGCACCACACGCTCATCCTGGATCCAAGTTAGGTGCACAGTCTTGTCGTACAGACCACTATAGGTGGTTCCGACTAGATGACCCGTGATTATTAGCCCAGTCTTCACGTGATCGTAGCACTTGAGCGTATTTATTTACACCCAGTCCTGTCATACAGACCACTTTAGGTGGTTCCGACTTGTGTGCATGCATAGTTAGTGAGTTGGGGATTTGAGCTCTAGATTCAGCCGTACATGTCACGTTAGGTGACTCCCGCTGACATGTTACTTGCATTGATTGACATTACCTGGGTTACTTACATTTTATGTGGAGGCATTCGACATGGCACATTTCTGAGCATGTTTTCGATATATGTGTATATTCTATTTTCTGGGAAACTATACAGGTTTTACGGCGAGGGGTTAGAACTTTTGATAATGAAATGATTTTGAAAAGCTTTGTTTTTGCCCACTAACACTTTCTATTTTGCGCCCCTCCAGGTTCTAGTTTGGGTTGCTCTTTTGGTGGCTTACGAGGAATCCATGGCATATCTGACATATTATCACCAGTGTAGGACCACTTATGGGTGTGTTTAGCTAGTGTTGTTCCTCTGGACTGCACTAGACTTTCTATGCTCTAATACCAAACTGACATTCCCCGACTGAAATTAGGGCGTGACGGCCAACACGCTCTGATTTCGGTCAGGGTGTGTCACAAAGTGTGTGGGCTAGGGCTAGTTGCAATAAATATATAATTCAAAGGGGAACAAAATATGAATTTTAAGGGGTTACATTTGAATTTCTAGTGCGAAAGTGTAACAAAATAAAATTTTGCCAAATTTGTTTGCCTTTCTACGAGAGAATTGAGTACATAAATTGTCGCATTAACTATTATAATATAAGTTTACTTATTTTATTTCTCTACAACGGAGATGATCTAACAAACCCAATGTGCCTTTGTCCTAAGGATGTGAGTAAAACGTGTAACGAACGCGCATCTGATACTTGTAACCTTCCTTCGTAGCTGCCAAAGTTATGCTCTTGAGATCGTGTAATTAAGCGAGTGATTGCTTGATGATGGTACTATTACCACTAATTTTGGCTGGCTCCGGCTGTAGAATGACAGGAGAGCGTGCATTCTGCGGCTACAAGTTATTGCGAAAGTAACATGTTTAGTTTGAAAATGCTTTTAAAATAACAGAAAGTATTTTTGATGAATTAATTTTGAGTTTCAAAAGCTTTTTGGAAGAAGTATAAGATATGTGTTTTCTGCAAGTAGGAGTTTAAGTGTTTTTTGCAAGAATCATTTAAAGTGCTTTTTCAAAATTTACTTAAATTTTTAATAAAGATTGATTTCAAAAACATTTTCGTTTTTAGCCAAAAACACTCGAAATCATTGTAAAAGCACGTTTAAATTGTAACACCCAATCGTGCTCCTCCAAATCCGAAAATAGAAATAAAAATAAAAATAAAAATGAGGAACAAGAAACAAAGAGACAAGAAGATCCACGTCGAACCTCTCTGTCCTCCTCACTCCTCCTCCGTCCTCCTCCAAACCGCATGAATCATCAATCAATCCCTCACTCTCTCAATCAGCTTACAACAATTCTATCACCTGTAGTCTCGTCCAGAAGACACTAGCAAAGTAGCAAAACCGAGCTGCTGTGAGTCCGTCTCTTTTAGGTCCAAGGAGGAGGATGAGTCTCTTACATGACATCTGACTCTGTCTCTGTGTTTTGATTTGTCGGGATCGGATCAATCATCTGAATTGAATTGAATTGAATAATGAGGGAAGATGATGAGTCCAATTGGTTCTCCAGATGGGAGGAAGAGCTGCCTACTCCCGACGAACTCATGCCCTTATCCCAAACCCTAATCACTCCTGATCTTGCCCTCGCCTTTGACATCTCCCACCAGCACCCCCCTCCTCCCCATTCCCAATCTCAACCCCAACCTCAACCCCCCCACACACCCCCTCCCCCTCCTCCTCCTCCCAATTCCCTCCCTCCCGCTACCCCCACCCACCCCAACTCCTCCGCCGACTTCGCCGATTCCGCTGACTTGGGCTCCGGTGCCGCCGGCGATGAGCCCGCCCGCACCCTCAAGCGCCCCCGCCTCGTCTGGACCCCCCAGCTCCACAAGCGCTTCGTCGACGCTGTCGCCCACCTCGGTATCAAGAACGCCGTCCCCAAGACCATAATGCAGCTCATGAGTGTCGACGGCCTCACCCGCGAGAATGTTGCCAGCCATCTGCAGAAGTACCGTCTTTATCTCAAGCGGATGCAGGGCTTGTCTGGAGGTTCTGCCGGGGCTGCCGGCGCGGGTGCTGCTGGCTTGGCCGCCTCTGCCGATCCCGCCACTGACCATTTGTTCGCCAGCTCCCCAGTTCCGGCTCATTTCCTGCACCCGCACCCTGGGGGCCGGCCCAATTCCGAGCATTTCTTGCCGTTTGTGCCGGTGGCTCTGCAGCAGCACCACCATCACCAGCAGCAGCAGCAGCAAATTGCAGCGGCAGTGGCAGCCCATCCGCATTATCACAGGCAGGTGGGGCATTTTGGGTCGCCACCAAATGGGCAATTCGAGCACCCATTCTTGGCGAGGCAGTCGTCACAGCCGGTTCATAGGATGGGGGCACCGCTGCACAATTCAGTGCCAGGCTATGTAGAGGACTTGGAATCAGCGAATGCAACTGAAGGCAGGAAAGTTCTTACTCTATTTCCAACTGGGGATGATTGAATTTGGGTAAATGTCATCACTTTGTTCCTTTTTCTTTTTTCTTTTTCTTCTCATTCCATCTTTCTACTGTTAAGTTCATTTTAATTTCTGGGTCATGTGAAAATTGGTGTCTGGTTGTATTTGTTAGAAAATACACTAGATTTCCTTGTTGTGTTAGCGGGTGGTTTGGGCTTCAGATGGGATCTGTGAATCCTTATTGCGATCCAAAATTTCTGGTTATTATTCATTTGTTGCCATCGGGGTTTGTTTCGCTGTCCTTGTGAGTTCAGTAGTGTTAGGAGGGCTGTATCCATGTGTCCTTTTCTCTGGACTGCTACTTGTGTAATTATATTGCTGGTTGCAGTCTATAATCTATATCTGGGGATAATGATTGTGATGTCATTCAAGCGACATTAATTGAAGCTCTTCTTTGGTAAAAATCATAGTGGTATGATGATGGTCGAACAATCCGGCTTTCTTAGACGTTCATTTCTACCTTGTTATGTAAGGAATCAACTGGGGTTTCTTTCAAGACAGAGTTTTTGTGCTGGCGAGTTTTTCTCATTGGTATGGCTGGTAGCCTGGTAGGATTGGAAGAAGCAACAGTTAACTAATTTTGAGCTTGCAATGAGGATAAATAATGCTAGCAAAAGTGCTCCTTAGGTTCTCTAGATATCTAAAGATGCAGTTGGTAATTGTGTTTGGACGCATTTGGCACCGCTTTTCTTGGCTTTTGGGAGTTGTGCCGTGTATCTCTTAGTTTAGTATCATATAGGGGTAAGTTTTACTTGTTGTACATTGTGTAAGTTTGTGGACAACTTAAACCCCCTGATGCTAGGGGTCTGTTGAAACATTTCTGATTTTATTAGAAGGTTATCTTAATGCTTCTTGATCTTATATTTTGATCTTGCTCTATATCTTTCGTTGGTGCTTTGATCGCTTTATTGCTCATATCTTCTTTCATGTTTGCATCATATAAGTCATTCAGACCTTTTTTATTGTTTGAGGGTTCCCTTGCGTATGGACTGGGATATAGGTTTTGCTACGAGGTCCTCTATTCTTTCTTGCTCAGTATTGAAACGTAAACACATAAGAAGGATTGGCAAACCGAGATCACTCAGTTTCAATTCTTTTTGGTTAACATCGTAACAGTTTAGACAAAAGTGAATAGAGTTTCAATTCTTTTTGGTTAACATCGTAACAGTTTAGACAAAAGTGAATAGAATTTTTATTTTTATGAATGGATTAGTTGAGTGAGCGGCATCCTTGAAATGACAAATATGTGAGAGTCCCATTGAGTTACTGCCTGTAAATTTGTAATGCAAGTGACCAAATTTAGATGTTATGCAAATGGATTGGGAATGGCATTTACAGTAAAATATTATAGTATTAGATCCCCGTTTAAACATTAAGCTTGATGATAATTATTAGTAGAGTTACTTCTTTATCACATAATTTATCAGCTTAAAAATGAAAGTTCAAAAACTTCAAGGTTCAAACTATAGAATTTCAGTGGGTTGTTATAAAATTTCAGTGATGATATTCTGTCTGAGTTCTTGTAACGGCATAGTGAAAGAAGATGGACACTAGTTATCCTAGTATTCCTATGTAAGATTTGAGGTTTGGATTACGTTTTTAGTTTCTAATTCCATGAGATTACTTTTAGTTAGGCAAAAGTTTGAACTGTGCATCTTATTACATCCGTCTTACTTACCACCCGTTTTGGCTTACCTGTCCAGCTTGCAACCTGATATTGTAGTTAAGCCTAGAATGAAGAGAAATCTACATAATCTTGTAATTATTGTATGCTACATTCTTTCCGTCTGTGTCTTAATCTGGGTGGTGGATAGAAGGGTTATTATTATTATTTTTTATGAGTGCACGCTTCTTTCATGAGAGGGCCATCAGGAAGGAATTACTGATGTTGAAGTTGTATGTGATTCTAATTGTAGAGGTAAATTCACATCTGAAACTCTCTTTTATAGCTCATATCTCTTGGACAGGTACAGTAATGCGATGATGTTTCAGACTTCCATCTTGTTTTCCTCTTACGATTCATTAGATTGTTAAACCAAATGTGACGGTGAACCTCTCAGAAGCTTGAATTATTAAGTTTGATCTATTCAGTTTGAATTATCTCATGTACTCCACTTCACTAGAGCCTTTTGTTTTCTTTAACCTGGCAACTGCATAGAAAGAAGAAGCTGATTTGAAACTTGCTTGAAGCTTCTGGAATCTCTGGATTCGAACACCTACAATGTTATATTAGTGTTGGAATAGCGATAACATATCCCGTCCTCCTTTTCTTTTCCTTCTTCTTCTTCTTAATTGGTGCTTCTTTACTACCCTTGGTATGCTGCAATTTCGATGAATGCATGTATTCCTTTAGAAAAACTTGGGTGGCTTGGCTTGTTGATCCGGTGCTGCTTTATGTGTGGATTTTTTTTTTTTACACGGTTTGATGATGATGATGGACTTTTAACTGGTGGATGTTATTTTAATGACCGTAGACGGATATTATTGGTGCGGTGCTTTAAACTTTTCTCTTTGCTTTGCAATCGTATGAAGTTTCTCAAGATTTTCCTAGCTAGCAAGTATACTATCTTATTACCTTTGACAGCCTTACATTGAGATTTTAGCAGATGCCAACCAAGAGACATGTTGAGCTACAGGCGGGTGGAAAGCACGCCATATCTCACAATATATATATATATATATATATATATATATATATATATATATATATATATATATATATATATATATATATATATATATATATTGTGTTTAAAGAAGGGATTCCATTATTTTATTAAAATGAGCTTTAATTGTGAGATCCACATTACATCGAATTTTAACGATCTGAACCGTTTATTTGCAAGATGCACTTCATAGATCATCCTCACAAAATATTAGCTAAATCAGAAATATTTGAGGCATCTAATTCAGTTCAAAGAAATTAAACAGGCAAATGGTTTCAAATTGAATTGAATTTTGTTAGGATGATTTATGAATTGAGACTTACAAAACAGATAATTCGGATTGTTAAAGTTCGAAGTGGGGTTGGTCTTCCAAGTAATCTCATTTTTTGAAAAAAATGGATATCCCTTCCATTTTTTTTATCGAAATGTTTCAAATTGAATTGAATTTTGTTAGGATGATTTATGAATTGAGACTTACAAAACAGATAATTCGGATTGTTAAAGTTCGAAGTGGGGTTGGTCTTCCAAGTAATCTCATTTTTTGAAAAAAATGGATATCCCTTCCATTTTTTTTATCGAAAGGATCCCTTCCATTATTAGATCGACATTATAGTTAATATTTACTTAAGCAAAGATTCCCTTTGAGGCTGGTCCAATCCAAACAAGGGAAGAAAGGCCTTGGCCATTGAGTTTTAAGTTTTAATTTTGCATTGGAAACTTGTATGCAGAGTGAACCGCATTGACTTGAGCTAAACTATCATGTTTATGTTTATAGTTTAGGTACCTATGCAAAAGTCAACCAAAATAATTCTATAAATACTAATATAATTCACAATAATTACATGATTGTCGCACAATTGTAACACATTTTTTCGACTATCTAACTTTTTTTTGCGACAGGTTGATCAATTTATTCGGCGATCAGCCAATCAGATTTTAGGTCTTAGTGTCACTGTCCAACAGTGACCATAAAAAAAAACCATTGTAAGTAATGAATTTTCTCATAAGTTCTCTAATTTCAAGAATTGACTATAATGCTTACATGTACTCAATACATTCATCATCTAATATATATTCATGTGAATATATGTATTTAATACAATCACAATTTGACAATGGGTATGTTGTGACATCCCACATCGTCTAGGGGAGTGATCCTTAAATGTATATTCTCATCCCTACCTAGCACGAGGCCTTTTGGGAGCTTACTGGCTTCGGGTTCCGTAGGAACTCCGAAGTTAAGCGAGTAGCATGCGAGAGCATTCCCAGGATGGGTGACCCATCGGGAAGTTCTCGTATGAGTTCCCAAAAACAAAACCGTGAGGGCGTGGTCGGGGCCCAAAGCGGACAATATAGTGCTACGGTGGTGGAGCGGGCCCGGGAAGTGGTGCGCCCCGGGCCGGGATGTGACATATGTAATTGTATTAAATGCATGTAAGTATTGTAACAAAATCCCTAATTTTTTTGTGTATACATATAAAAAACAATAAACTCACACAACAAAACACTATTTAAGATGAAAATGTTGTACATATTGTTTAGTGACTTGAAATTCTCCGGCGATCGGAAAAAAAAATTTGGCCACAATGACGGTGGTCGACGACAATTTATGGCACTAACACCAGTAGCGTGTCGGTCACGTGCAATTTGGACAAAAATAGAATTGTTTTTGTGCTTTATCCAAATAGAATGGGAAAGGGAGTGGTAGATTTCCTTGAAGTTGGTATTTTTCTTTAAAACCTATATTAAAATTGATATTTATTCGCCTTTATTTCATTTGTCCTTTCATGTTTCTCATTTTTAAGTTGTAAGCCTAAAAATACATGTATTTGTAAGGCATAAAAGAGATGTAAGTTGTTTGAATTATAATATTGAAACTTGAGTTGTAAGCTCATTTAAAGTGCCTTGCTCTTGTTTAAGAGTTGTTACTTTGTTTCTAGTTGTCTACGCTGTAGGTTGGTACTAGAGACGTGGTTTGAGGTTTTTAAGTCTCTCCTTACACTTGAAGATGGTGGACCATACCTATCTATCATATGTATTCATTCTAATTCATATTAATTCTAGAATTGTATTTCTCACCACGTTGCTCCTTGAATTAGTTGGTATCAGAGCATGAAATACATGTATTTTTTTAGATATTTAATATATGTATTTGTAAGCCTATAAATATATGTATTTGTAACACAAAAAAGAGATGTAGAAGTTGCTTGAATGGTAATACTGAAATTTGAGTTGTAAACTTATTTTAAGTGTCTTGATCTTGTTTAATTTATATTAATTCTAGCATTTTATGTCAAGACTTTTCATGGCTATTGTGGAAAATGGTTGGACATCCGAAAGATTGAGTAAGACCAAACAAAACTCGAGAACAAGTTTTTTGTGAGAAGGGGAGAATGACTTAGGCATGGGCCAAAGACATTATTATATTAATAAGTGGCAGTTGAGATTTAAATATTATAATAAAATACATGCATTTTGGAGCTATAATGCATGTATCCCTCTTTAAGTTTGTGGTTTATGATATTTGAAATCTTTTGGTTTTCTTGTATTTTTATATTTCTCATTTTAAGTTGTAAGCCTATATATACTCATATTTGTAAGGCAGAAAGGGAAGAGTTATTTGAAATATAATATTGAAACTTGAGTTGTAAACTCGTTTTTAAGGGAAAAGGATCCTTGCCGGATTCTTTTCCTAGGGATCCCGTGATCTCACACGTTCATCCTTGTCCTTTTCCTAGGACAAGGATCCGGCGAGAATCCTTTTCCGTTTTTAAGTGCCTTGCTCTTGTTTAAGAGTTTGTTACTTTGTTTTTCTAGTTGTCAACGTCGTAGGCACTACAAACAAAATTCTTAGGGTTTTCAAGTCTCTTTTTGCTTGAGGAGATAGTGGATCCTGCCTATTTATCATTTATTTATTTATTTTTATACTTATCCTATTCATTTCTTTTTTTATTTACCACCACACTGCTCCCTACATTACGAAACTATTGCTCTAATTATCTCAATAATTCAATATCCATTTTCTTTAAATAAAAGAAAGAAAGAAAAAAAATATTTGTGTGATGAAAAAAATGAAATTATAAGTATTCTCCACAAAGATGGGAAGAATTATTGCATACCATATTTTTCAATAATTCTTGTACCATTATTCATCATTCATGAAGTTGGATAGATTGCAGTTATGAATTTAGTAATGCCCTCATGCGTAACGTAAGAGATGGTAGGGACAGTGGGGAGAGGGGAGGAGATTGAAATTTGCGATTCTTTTATTTAATGAATAATTTCAATATTTTAACTACAATACTCTTTCTTTTAGAACACATAAGCTACAGATTAATAAAAAAAATTATCAAGAAAATATAATTTGGTTTTTTATAACAAAATAAAATCATAGATAGTAATGTAAATTTACAAAAATAAAATTTTATTGTTGTTTTTCTTCCTTCACTCACATGTATCATAGCATATCTCCAATTTTATAAAATACAAATATAAATTCTCTCCACTTCCACATTTTTTTTCACATTTCTCTCCCATATATATATTTTTGAAAAAAAAAATGGGGCTAATGCTAGTTGCAATAAATATATTTCAAGGGGGAGTAAAATTTGAATTTTAGGGCGTTAAGTGGTGAAATTTAAATTTCTAAAGTGAGTGTAATAAAATAAAATTTTGCCTAGTTTGTTTGACTATCATTAAAGTGACACTTTTTTTACGAGATAGTTGAGTAAGTAACTTCTCGCGTTAACCATTATAATATAATTTTACCTATTTTATTTGCCTACAAAGGAGATGATCTAACTATGCTCGAAATCGCAAATCCAATGTGCCTTTGTCCTAAGAGGAACTTGTAGAAATGGTTATTCAATCTTAATTCAATTGGAGTAATGGTCTCTCAAATGAAAATTCATGACCATTAGTTCCTTAACTCATTAAAACATGCAACTATGGTCATTTTTGTCAACTTTGGTAGAACTTCTGTAAAAATAAGTCACATGCTACGCACGAAAAACTGAATCAAGAGACAAATATGGAAAACCAAATGAGAAAAAAAAGGTAGGTCAACTTTAACACAATTGGAGAAATGATCTCTTAACTTTAACCAAATTATAGCAATCCAACATGACTCATTTTGACGGAATTCTGACGGAGTTGTGAAAAGGATCATAACTGCATATTTTGATGAGTTAAGGGAGCAATGTTCATGAAATTTTAGTTGAAGAACCATTTCTCCAATTGGATTGAAGTTGAAAGACAATTTCTACAATTTTCTCTTGTCCTAAGGATGCGAGTAAATTGTGTAACTCACCATAAAGAGCGGGTAATTAAGTACTACTACCACTTGCTCTGGCTGGCTATGGAATGACAGGAGAGCGTCCATCTCGACAATCTCGCGCACTACAAACTAAGGTAAGGTAACAATGTATATTAAGCTCTAACAATAATATGATTTAAATTTGTTTTTGATGAGAATCGAACTTAAAAGCTCTTATTTATAAATAAAAAATAATATTATTTGACCGTAGTATTAAGAGTATAAATAAGAAACAATGTCAAGTCTAGATCTTTGGCTTCTTGTAACACTCACTATCTCTCCTCCAAATCCGGAAAATAGAAATAAAAATAAAAAATAAAAAATAAAATAAAAATCAGGAACAAGAAACAAAGAGAAAACAGGATCCACCTCGAACCTCTCTCCTCTTTCCTCTCTCCTCCGTCCTCCTCCTAACCTCATCAATCATCAATCAATCCCAAATCCAAATCCCTCAACTTCTCTCTCTCCTCTACCATACAGTAGGCACTAGCAAAGTAGCAAAAGTGAGCTGCTGTGAGTCTGTCTCTTAGAGATCCAAGGAGGAGGCGATCGGATCAATCATCCGAGGCCTCACCCACTCACTGACTGCGTGACTGATTTCCCATTGAATTGTATTGAATTGAATAATGAGGGAAGATGATGAGTCGAATTGGTTCTCAAGGTGGGAAGAAGAGCTGCCTTCTCCTGAGGAACTCATGCCCTTATCCCAAACCCTTATCACTCCTGATCTTGCCCTCGCCTTTGACATCTCCCACCAACACCCTCCTCCTCCCCATTCCCAATCGCAACCCCAACCTCAACCCCCCCACACACCCCCTCCCCCTCCTCCTCCTCCCAATTCCCTCCCTCCCGCTACCCCCACCCACCCCAACTCCTCCGCCGACTTCGCCGACTCCGCTGACTTGGGCTCCGGTGCCGCCGGCGATGAGCCCGCCCGTACCCTCAAGCGCCCTCGCCTCGTCTGGACCCCCCAGCTCCACAAGCGCTTCGTTGACGCCGTCGCCCACCTCGGCATCAAGAACGCCGTCCCCAAGACCATAATGCAGCTCATGAGTGTCGACGGCCTCACCCGCGAGAATGTTGCCAGCCATCTGCAGAAGTATCGTCTTTATCTCAAGCGGATGCAGGGCTTGTCTGGAGGTTCTGCAGGTGGTGCCGGCGGGGGTGCCGCTGGCTTGGCCGCCTCTGCCGACCCCGCCACCGATCATTTGTTCGCCAGCTCCCCAGTTCCGGCTCATTTCCTGCACCCGCACCCTGGGGGCCGGCCCAATTCCGAGCATTTCTTGCCGTTTGTGCCGGTGGCTCTGCAGCAGCACCACCATCACCAGCAGCAGCAGCAGCAGATTGCAGCGGCAGTGGCAGCCCATCCGCAGTACCACAGGCAGGTAGGGCATTTTGGGTCGCCACCAAACGGGCAACTTGAGCACCCATTCTTGGCGAGGCAGTCGTCACAGCCGGTTCATAGGATGGGGGCACCGCTGCACAATTCAGTGCCAGGCTATGTAGAGGACTTGGAATCAGCAAATGCAACTGGTGGCAGGAAAGTTCTTACTCTATTTCCAACTGGGGATGATTGAATTTTGGGTAAATGTCATCACTTTGTTCCTTTTTCTTTTTTTCTTCTCATTCCATCTTTCTACCGCTAAGTTCATTTTAATTTCTGGGTCATGTGAAAATTGGTGTCTAGTTGTATTTGTTAGAGCTTTGATACACTAGATTCCCTTGTTGTGTTAGCGGGTCGTTTGGGCTTCAGATGAGATCTGGGAATCCTTTTTGCAGATCCAAAATTTCAGGTTATTATTCATTTGTTGCCTCGGGGGTTTGTTTCGCTATCCTTACGAGTTGAGTAGTGTTAGGTTTTCTCTGGAGTGCTACTTGTGTAAGTATGTTGCTGGTTGCAGTCTCTAATCTATATCTGGGGGGATAATGATTGTGATATCATTCGAGCGACATTAATTCAAGCTCTTCTTTGGTAAAAATCGTAGTGGTATGATGATGGTCGATGAATCCAGCTTTCTTAGACGTTCATTTCTACCTTGTTATATAAGGTATCAACTGGGTTTTCTTTCAACTCAGTTTTCTTGCTGGCAAGGCTTTCTTATTGGTATGGCTGGTAGCCTGGTAGGAGTGGGAGAAGCAACAGTTGACTAATTTTGAGCTTTGCAAACGAGGATAAATAATGCTAGCAAGTGCTCCTTAGGTTCTCTAGATATCTAAAGATGCAGTTGGTAACTGTGTTTGAACACATTTGGCACCGCTTTTCTTGGCTTTTGGGAGTTATGCCTTGTATCTCTGAGTTTAGTATCATATAGAGGTAAGTTTTACTTATTGTGTATGTTTCTGGACAACTTAAACCCCCTGATGCTAGGGGTCTGTTGAAACAATTCTGATTTTATTACAAGGTTATCTTAATTCTGCCTCTACATCTTTCGTTGGTGCTTTATTAGGGGTCTGTAATTTCTTTCCGTCTCCGTTGTAATCGGGGTGGTGGATGGAAGGTGTTTTATGAGTGCAAGCTTCTTTCATGAGATAAGGAAGAAATTACAGCTGTTGAATGGAGGTAAATTCACATCTGAAACTCTCCTTTACACCCCATAACTCTAACTTAGACAGGTACATCAATGCGTGATATTTCAGAGTTCCAGTCGTATGATTTATTAGATTGTTAAAACCAAATGTGACGGTGAACCTCTGAGAAGCTTGAATTATTAACTGGTGCTTCTTTACTCCCCTTGGTATGCTGCAACTTCCATGAATGCATGTATTCCTTCAGAAAAACTTCCGTGGCTTGGCTTGTTGATCCGCTGCTCGTTTATGTGTGGATTCTTTTTCACACAGTTTGATGCTATATATATTTCAGAGTGCTTAATTAAAGAAAGAAAGAAAGGTCTTGGCCATTGAGTGAAACCGCCTTGAAACCATCATGTTTATAGTTTAGGTACCTATGGAAAAGTCAACCAAAATAATTCTATAAATACTAAATATAATTCACAATAATTACATGGTTGTTGCACAATCATAACACGATTTTTCGACTAATGTTGGAGCCTAAAAATATCACTTACAAGCCCAAGCATGACCCAAAGCTCAATCATTGTGAAAGCGTCACAAGCCAAGCTTTTATCTATGCATAAAGTACGAAATGAAGAGTATGCAAATTTATAAACATGCCTGCCAATAAACAATACCTTATTGAACGCCAAGGCCGTACAAATCACAAATATTTATCACAAGTCACGCCATGCATACGCCACGCTTAAATGAGCTGAAGTCACTTAATAGAGCTTGCTGAGTGGTTTGTGATGTGAATGGTTATGGAAGTTCACTAGATCTACGTGGAATCAGAATTGTGGAAGACTTTTGGGCTGCTTGGGCCTAATTTAATTGTGTATACATAAAATTAAAAAAAAAAACCAATAAACTCACACAACAAAACATAATTGAAGATGAAAAAGTTGTACATGTTGTTTAGGGACTTCAAATTTTTCGATGACCGGAAAAGAATTTCGGCCACAATGATGGTGGTTGACGACAATTTATGGCACTACCACCTTGGTAGAATGTCGGTCATGTGCAATTTGGACAAAAATAGAAATGTCTTTGTGCTTTATCCAAATAGAATGAGAAGGGAGTGGTGGTTGAATGAGGATCCTATCCAGATGCTCTTTGTGAGGTTCTTAGGGATTCTCAAATCGTGTTCGTTTATTGTACATTGTGCGATCAGAAATCATTTTAAATATTTTTATTTAAAATTAAACATGAATAGTACTTGACAAAAATTGGTCGCATGATGTATGATAAATGAACACGATGTGGAAATCCCCGGGATCCTCACAAAGAAGATCCGGAGAGGATCCTCATTTGTGGTAGTTTTCCTTAAAGTTATATTTTCCTTTAAAACCTATATTAAAATTGATATTTAATCTAAATTTCCTTTTATTTCATTTGTGTTTTCATGTTTCTCACTTTAAGTTGTAAGCCTAAAAATACATGTATTTTTAAAGCAGAAGAGAGATATAAGTTGTTTGAATTATAATATTGAAACTTGAGTTGTAAGCTCATTACAAATGCCTTGCTCTTGTTTAAGAGTTGTTACTTTATTTATAGTTGTCTACGTTGTAGGCTAGTACTAGAGACATGGTTTGTGGTTTTGAGGTCTCCCCTCACACTTGAAGATGGTGGATCATATCTATCTCTCATATCTATTCATTCTAATTCACATTAGTTCTAGAATTTTATTTCCCACCACGTTGCTCCCTGAATTAGTTGGTATCAGAGCGTGAAATGCATGCATTTTTTGAGATATAATACATGTATTTATAAGCCTATAAATATATGTATTTATAACACAAAAAAGAGATGTAGAAGTTGTTTGAATTGTAATATTGAAATTTGAGTTGTAAACTTATTTTAAGTGTCTTACTCTTGTTTAATTTATATTAATTCCAACATTTTATTTCCCGCCATGTTGCTCCCTGCCAAGGTTCTAAAAGACGCTAGACGCTAGTCAGGCGGCGAGTTGGGGTCTAGTGCCTAGGTGGCTAGGTGGGGTCTAGGCGGGCGCGTAAGCGGACTAGGCGATTTAACTAAATCCATTATATTTCATGTAAATAAGTGTCTATTTATACTTAAAATATATATAATTTCATCATAAACTACAAAATAGAATGACACATATATTATGAAGTACTGGAACATAATGAAAAAATGGGGAACAAGCATATAATGTGTGCTCATTTAAGTATTCAACAAGTCTCTTACAATTTAGTGAAAAAAATAAATGCAAAATGAAAGTTATCTATTTTCTGCCTAAGTGAGTCGCAATCTAGGCGGGTCTGGGCGGGTGCCTAAGTGGTCTAGGCGGGCGCCTCAGCAGGTCTAGGCACCATTTCTTAATTTTCAAATGCTGAGAAATTAATCAAGACGGTCGCCAACCGTCTAGCGCCTAGGCGGTGCTAGGCGGGGATTTTTAAAACAGTGCCCCCTGCATTAAATTTGTAATTCAAACTCATATTCATAAGTTTTTACTTTGTGTTGTGTCACATCCCGGCTCGGGCTCACACCACATCTCGAGCTCGACTCCACCGTAGCATGATATTGTCAACTTTGGGCCCTGACCATGCCTTCACGGTTTTGTTTCTGGGAACTCACGAGCAACTTCCCAGAGGGTCACCATATTATTGCTAGCTCATTGTGAGACTTAATCTATTCCTCCACTTCTCTGGTATAGATAATATCTTTTGTTTAAACCAATAGAAAAAAAAATTGAGACATTGGGTTCCAACTTCAAAGAAAATGTTTATGTTTGACCGTCTTCAAGAATTGCGTTCTATTGTTTATGTTTTATATGTTCTATTATTTAAATTTGGTTGAAAATTCAAACGTTCTTGTTTGATTGAAACAATAATACGTCTGCAAAATAATAAATTTTTATTAAATGAATGTTTAGGATTACAATCTTTTTGAGTAAATTATTTACAAAATTGATCTTTTAATTTGATCTCCAAAGGTGTATGAAAACAACAAAGTGTGAGGTTTGATTTTGGCGGTGAAGGAGTTGGCACTTTGGTACGTCTTTTGTGGCTCTTCTCGAGAGCGATGAACAATGCAGAAAATTTGAGTCTTCAGGGTTTGTATTGTATCTGAAAAGTCTCTCCTTGGTTTGTACTGTAGCTGAAAGGTCGCTCATTTGCCTTGGAGCCTTGCATTTGCAGTGTGGGAAAGTTGTTGATCATCTCCTTGACCCTGCTTTTTGTCAGTAATGTTTTAGTCTTTGTAATATCTAGCGTCTTTTAGAGTTTGGGTTTTGCAACGACTGCCTTGTTGCTTTCGTAAAATGTTGACAGTTTGATAATAGTCGTTGTATCTCTCATCTGTTAACATGTGTTGGCTTGTGTTGCTGTCGTAATGTCGAGTGCATTTTTTTTTGTGAAATTTAGTTCTTAAATTGCTTTTAGCTGGGTTATTTCTTTTTGGAGTCCTTTGTGTTTTGGGAGTTGGCAGTTTATACTGTGGCTGTCAATTTTGTAACAGTGATGTTGGAAATTGTTTAACAATTTGCTGAATTAGGAATGGAACAAATCACTCCTTACTCTCATATTTGTTTTCGAATTTGTATTACGGTGATTCATGAGTTTATAAAATTTGTATTCGCTTTGGGCAGGTTAAATGGAAGGCGTAGAGGTGACCTCTATTGCTCAATTGCATCTGTACACTAAAAGCGGACAAAATAAAGATGCGTGTGTGTAGGGTATGGAAATCTAGCATTCTCGGAACTGTTCAGAAATACGCGACATTACACTTTATCTTGGTTGATGAAATCGTGAGTGGTCATTGTCTTATCATTTTAATTAGGGATTATAACAGTAATAGTTGTGTCATGGTTTTTTTTCCCAATTATTAGTTTGTTAATTTGTATTTAGATTGTTATATTTTTTGCGTTCGATTTTTTCACATGTGTCATGTGGTTTATAAATCTTGGTTCACATAGTTTAGCTATTTTTTCAGTCAGTGTATTTGCCTGTTGTGGCAATTGAATCTGCCTATATCAAAATATAATATTTCTTTTTCTTTTTTTTTCCCTTCTTTTTTTTTTTTTTTTTTTTTCGGGCGTGGTCGATTGTGAAGAACAATGCAGTTGAAGCCTCTACGTTGGACATTGATTATGAAGTTGTGGCTTCAAAGATTGAGGCTGACGGTTGCGACGAGATCATGAATTTTCGCATTATTAGAATCAGAGGGTAGCATAAAGTGTGCCGCACGATAACCAGGTTATATTCATTGCTAAAACAATGTTCAAAAAACTCTCTAGTGTGTTTCCACCCATTCCTCGACACCAGTTCTTTCTCCATGATTTTAACACGCTCTATCTCCGTCTCAAGAGAGTTGAAATTCTTACAAGTAATGTTAATACGAGTATATCTGTCTTTGCATATGTGTGTGTGCGCGCGCGCATGTGTGCATGAATTAAAAACATTTATGTTCTTTTTCTGTGAAATGAATGTTGACAAGCTTTTTGTGTTAACATTTTAAATTGTAAGAAGTGATTGGCCATATAACTGCGGTCCAGCATTTGGAACCAAAATAGATTAATCAGAGAATAGCACACAAGTGTGACCTACACACTGAGAATATCAGGTTGTTCCTTTGTTTTCATCAATGCAGTTCTAAATTGTTCACAGCCTTTCTTTTGTTAGGGTGGCAAAAAATTTCAGCCTTTGTTTCTCATTTGTTTTGTGCATAGAAAAGAAGAGTTGCGTGTTACGTTATGGGTAGATGTTGCATAAACTTTTTGTTCTTTATCGGTAGAGACGTCGTCTTTGCCGATTGTTGTTGTGTTTACAAGTTTAAAAGTCAAGTTACCGAGGTAGCTCATTTAATTGAAACCCATTTTTTCTATCTTTTTACATTACTTGGTATAAAATACTCCACTGTTTTATAATTTTACTGTATTAGGTTCCTGTCCTTTATGGCACGGTATTTGTTTTGTTTCTCATTCGTTAATTGCAAGTGTTTAACTCTGTTCGTTACAATTTGTGTTCCGTTTTTAAACATACATGTTGAAATTATTTGACCAGGCTTTTAAATCTATTCTCTCACTTTTTAAACATGCATGATGTCTAATAATTACTAATGTCTGTTTTATAATTTCTTATTATTTTTGGGGATCCGCAGAGAAGATCGTTTTGAACAATACTGGTCCTCGTTTTGTTTTTTTTCATTGATCCAGACATCCCAGAAGTTAACTCATACAAATCAGTGTGAGTGCATATCTAAAGCCGTGCTTGTTGTTTGAACCCAGAAAGATGTGTTTTAAACTTGCAGATTTTCAACCTGTAAAAATACTGCCTCCTTCAAGGCAAGTGAATGAAGCTGAAATTGACTGCAAGGAGAGTAACAATAGATGAGCTGGCCTTTGTAGATCCTGATCTGCATAAAGTATAAAAACGAATTATGCGTTGTCATCTTTTCTTAAAAGCATGTGCCTACATTTTTCCGTGCTTGACAAAAATTTATGTTGTTGCTCTTTATCATACAAATGTGTGATAAAACATTTTGCAGGATGATATGTTTTTATGCAAAGCATCTGTGAAATGTTTTGACACACGTTTTAATTGGTGGTACAGATGAGATGTTTTGCAGGATAATATGTTTTTGTGCAAAGCATAGTAAAACACTCGTTAAAATGATTTACGGCCTGCAAATATATTTTTCTGCTCAGAATTAGACAACATTTTTTGCACCTCCATAGACCAGCATTTCCTAATTTTTTGTATGCAAATGCTGGTTTAGCTTTCAGAGCTTATGGGACTGTAATATTTTTGGTATCTCCATATGACAGCATCCGCTGAATTTTTGTATCTGGATGTGATCCTTCTGATCCAAAGATGGATGGAACTGCCGCAGTCCAATGAATAACTGTGATGTTTATCTCTGTTCTCCGAATTGCTGCTCTGCATACACAGTATTTGATCCTGTTTATAAATCCGCAGCATCACGGATACTAATAGCTAGTTTACATCTAAATCAGCATCAAATTGCAAATTTAATTGAAGAACCAAACACGCTGAAAACGCTTAGAATCGGCATGTCCTGAATCTCGAGCTCAACTTGTACGAGAAGCATCACAAGAACCAACTCGAGCTCGTAAAAAAATTGAACAACTCAATGCAAATAAAATGAGAACACATAATTTAGAGTTATCACAAGGAGGAGGGCTCACCAAATGAAAATCATAATGCTGCTCGGCAATTGTCAAATAAAGAGTCATTACATTACAATAGAGTCCTCGGCTAATATAAAAGATCAAAAATAGTAGACACCACCACAAACTACAACGGGAGGGAACAAGCTTGTGTGGCACCAAGTCTTAGTACAATGACCTAACTCTGTTTAATCCTGGAAGAATAAAGAATTCTGCTTGCACCTCCGTTGTAAAGTCCCCGCCTAAACGTAGATTAATGGTTTTGTGAATGAAAGCTCAGGGGATGGTGACAGAATGGAGCCTGCAAAGAAACCATACGCACATTCAATCGCAGAAAAAGGATATGCACAGCAAACAAACAAACACAGGTAGTATTCCGTTAAATGCCTCATAGCCCAAATTAAGGGCCTGATTAATCACTTTTTTTTGTGCTGGAGATATGAAGAATGCATATGGGAGAAATGCAGGATGACAAAGGGTGACAGGAGAGGGGGAAAGAAATAAAGAATGAATGAACGAAACAAAATCTTGGATGAGAAAACTACTTAAAATTTTTTTTTTTTAGTGTGCGTTTCCTTGTACATTTCTTCTACATCTCTCCCACTATGCTTCCTTCACTTCCCTATATCTATATATCCCATGTATTTCTCCAAGGCCAAAAAATGAAAATTAAAAACTACAAAGGGATGAATCACCTTTGCTTCTGGCAACTAACAACGATCAAAACGAAAGTGTAAAAAAGGCTTTCAAAAGGTATGATGAAGCCCCAGCTGCACTATGACATTAGGAAGCTGCCAACAGTGCAATAGACATCGAGAAGGGAAAATGGCTAAAGAATTGGGGTAATGTCTCAATTTTTCTTTAAGAGTAAACCAAGACGCAGCCGTTTTAGCTTAAAGATTAATATTCAATGATACAACACCCATGAAATGTACACCAGGGACAAAGGCAAGAGGGTGTGCCTTTCTGCACCAAACGTGTACAGCCACGGAAAAAGGTGTAAGCCACTTTACACTTCCACCAAACACACATACGGCGTGCATTTCTGTCACAGATTTTCCTGTGGTGCACCCTCAAAATTCCTACCGATTCTTGAAACTTCAAAACAGTTCAGTTTTGTGCACTAATTAACAATACATTTGAAAGAGACGTAACACCACTTAAAGGGATATCATGTTCTAGTATCAACTGAACTGAAAGACGAGAAAAAAAATTGAAATAATTAAAAACCCACGGAAAAGAGGAGCTATTTGGAAACATGCAAGTTTAAAGTACAACAAAACTTCAAAAATTTAACATTAAAGCTGTCTGTAATTTATTCCAAACAAACCATTTTCTGTATTAAGTTTGGTTACCTGAATAACAGCTTGCCTAAACTGATCATATGAATGCGCATACATCATTGAAGCACTTGGCCACTGCATGTACGTAGCATCGCTAGATGTCTGATTGAATCCCACAGCACAAAAAGGGCTCATAGATGGGGTCGAACGAGGCCCGTAACCAATTGAAGCTTGAGGTCTTGGCCTCTGAGAGAAAACAGCATCGTACTGCAAAAACTGAGGTTGACCCTTTTGCATATTGTAAGGTGCCAAGTTAAATCCTTGATTGGTAGGAAGACTCCTGACGTACCTGTATCAGTAGTGTAATTAAACATTTTCAGTTAATAATTTATTTATTTCCAAAACAAAATTGTATATATTACTTTGCCAAGAATGTAAAATCTATTATGTTTGTATGTCATAAAACAACGAGTTCCACAATAACAAGATATGAAAACGTGATAGCCGGTGGTGACCAGATCAAAGTTTACAAGCATTTCAAGAAATAGAAAGGTAATAGAAAGGACACGTGATATAGCAGTGCTAAGACTGTAGTGTCCTTATTAGGCTGAGAGAAACCATCTGCAAAGTTCTCACATCGACTTTGATATAATAGAAAGACGCCTACCTTTCATAACTTCGATCATAATCTGGGTCAGTACGGTCTTTTTCCCTATCTCTAAAAATGGCAACTCGAGATGAAGAACCAAGATCCTTCACGTTTAAATTCTTTTCCGTATCAACCACAGAGTTCCTAAAACCTTCATTCTCATCCCTGCTAAAAGATGCATTTTTCGCATCTGTAAGGGACTGAAAAGGCGTATCATCAGAATCAGAACTGCTAGTGCTGCTAAAGATGCGAGCCCGTGCCCGATCGTACTCCTCCTTCCTCTCTTCCACACTTCGCACAGGACTTCGTTTGATCCCAGCTCCATTAGCTCCGTTCATATTATTTTTATCAGACCTGGGCTTGATGACAATTTTAATCTGCTCATGTCTATTGTTTTCGGACTGCTTAGCCGGTATTTCGGATAACTGAATTGCTGGGTATTTGGTTTCCGCTGTTTTCCTCACCAAAATCCTATTCCCTTGACCATCTGGGCCCCAATCCTGAACCATAGTCTGCAAGCCATAGTGTTGAGAAACACGATGTGCAGCAAGTCGAAGGTAGGATGTAGGGAAATGTTGGAACTCAAACAGCTGCTGATCAGGACTTTTCAGAAACCTCTGGATATCAAGTTCCATTCGCAAAACTGAAAAGAAAAGACATCCGGCTTAGAAAAGTAAAATAACAAACTATTCAAAGAAACCGTTACCAAAAACTAGGATAAAAATGCATAAAAGAGCACGCGTAGTGGGACAATCGACGACTAGGTTAATCATAAAGATTAAATGTTGCTTACTCTGGGATTTGATTTAATCATATCAAGGTTTGACAAGATAAGAAACAATTAAGAGATAATTGGCCAAATTCATATTTATTCATAAACATGTTTTGGGAGGATAAAGGAGTCGTCTGTCCGAAATTACACAAATAAAGAATTCAGCATGAATAGAAAACATTCAACATCATATCATGCGGTACCAATAAGAAACCCAGATCTAAGATAACAATAAACCCCGGTTTCAAATCCAACAAATTCAACCAAAACCACATACAATTAAATAGAAAATAGCCCTTAGACCTAAAAACTACGAAATCGGAAACAGAAAAAAAAAAAAAAAAAAAAAAAAAAAAAGGAACGCACAAACGTAAAATCAAATCCAACACTAAACTAGGGTTTAGAACAAGAGATTATAAAAAATTAGAGAAAATTAAACAAACAAAAAACACTCACTGGTGAGACGGTGGCGAGGATTCTGGAGAGCCTCGACCAAGAAAGGGTCAACGATTGACCCTTCTTTGAGGTTAAGGCCATCGCTGGAAGCTGAAGAAGATGAGGATTCCATGGATAGGATAAGAGCCGGTTTCTCTCTCTCCCTTCTCTCTCTAGAAAAGAAGAGAATAGAAGAGAAAAGAAGGTTGTAATGATTAATTGGATTGCCCTCGCTTCTTCTCTCTTGTCCAGTGTTGGGCGGGTCAAAGAGGAAGAAGAGGGACTGCGGGTGTTATTGGTCAGAAGGCATTTACAAAGGAAAACGAGGAGAAAGAGGAGATGAGAAACCCTTTCGGTTTCTACCTTCTAATCCCACCCCAACACACAAACTAAACAGGGAATATAAGGGGAGGTATCGCTTTTTAGATTTTTTATTTATTTTAATTTGTTTTTCATACGCGGTTTTATATATTACGATAATGTTAAGAATAATAAATTTTATAAACAAAATAGTGTGGTCGTTGATGATTGAATTATTATTTAATATTAATTAACATGTTTTTTTCTTATTGAAAACACATCATTTGGTAGCAAATATGGTTTAGAAATTTGGTCTATCGATCCTAACTCTTTATATTTTTATACACACTATTTTTTATAGTGTTATCTGCCTGCCAAATTTTATTACTCAAAGACTTATTAATTTTTGGTTATTGATTTTCTCCAATTCATTTGATTCGACAGTCAAAATTTGAGAAGAGTGTAAGAGAAATAAAAATGTGTGTGTGACAGCCTGCCTCGAATTATTTGTACCGCAGGTGTGAAATGACAATTTTGCCCTTGGTAGTTATTTGTCATTTTGGGGTGGTTATTTTATTGTTTGGCTGGTTGCATCTGGACCAGACACACACCCTCATCCCCATCATCTTCTCCCGTGTACCATCATCTGTCTAGAACACTCTCTATCTCTCCTTCTCAAGTGTATGGACGAACTTCAAAACCAACCTTTCACACACGGATCGACGTCTAGAAGGTAAGATTCGAACTCCTTGCAAGTTCCTGAGTTCATTTATACCATCTGTGAGACTTGAAACCTTCAAAAACCTCGAGAACCCTAGCCCCAGATTTCATGCACTGTTCATGCACACATGATCGTGAAGTTTTTAGGAGTTTTTAAGGTCATAAGGAGCTTTAGAACACTCTCACGAGGCTCGGGGAAGAAAGTTGAAGTGTTTTGGACGTCGGGAAGCCCAGTTTCAGTGAGTTGCAGGTTTAGCTGGAATATCATGGGTTTTACCGACGAGATTCCGTTGGTTTTGGGTTACCAAATTGGTAAGGTTTTGGGTCCCCAAATTGGTAAGGTTTTGGGTCCCCAAATTGGGTCCCTAGTTTCAACGAGTGAGATTTGACGAATTGAAGTTTTTCCTAGTTTCCAGCGACGACGACGGTGACGGAGTCTGGCGACTAGCTGGAGAAGAAAGGGGAATATTCCGTTAAGATTAACGGAATATTCATAACGGCAGTTAACGACGTTAGGTTAGTTTTAACGGTATATTCTATTTTTGGACGGAATATTCCCTAACACCGTTAGGGTTACCACACGTGTGCCAGGCACGTGCTCACGCGTGGCCGGCGCGTGGGTGGTCAGAAAATTATTTTAAAAATATGGGGATGTTCGTGAGGTTGAGTAGATCATGTTGGTATATCCAAACACCCTATTTGAGCATTGTATGAGAAGTTATTACCTAGTTTTGGTTATGTGCTTTAAATTGACGTTTTTATAGTTGTTTCGCATATAGGTGAGACCCATCCTGAGGACGAGCGCAGTCACTCGAGGCAAAGGGGTTACGACCCTTGCACATATCAGTGAGTGGGCTTTTGGTTTTCCGTATATACCTATATACTTGTGGTTTTTCCCATAAAATGAAATGGAATGTTTATATGTTTTAAATGTCATGCATTGTGTTTGCCTATTTATTTATACATTAGTAGTTGCATATATGTATGTTTAGTGCTGTGGACGCACAGGTTAGTGCCAGGTAAGTTTATGGTTTATGATTGTGAATTAGTGGTTATGTGAGATGAATGGAGAGCTCATAACCTGCACCCTCGGTGTTAGTGCTCCCGCCCAGAGTAGGGCACAGTCTTTCACGTGATGTTCACCTCCCGCACCACACACTCATCTTGGATCCAAGTTAGGTGTACAATCCTGTCGTACAGACCACTATAGGTGGTTCCGACTCGTAGGTGACCCGCAATTATTCGCCCATTCTTCACGTGATTGTAGCACTTGAGCATATTTATTTACACCCAATCCTGTCGTACAGACCACTTTAGGTGGTTCCGATTCGTGTGCAGGTATAATTAGTGAGTTGGGGATTTGAGCTTTAGATTTAGTCATACAGGTCACGTTAGGTAACTCTGGCTGACATGTTACTTGCATTGATTGAGATTACCTGGGTTACTTACATTTTATGTGGAGGCATTCAACATGGCATATTTCTGAGCATGTTTTCGATATATGTGTATATTCTATTTTCTGGGAGCTATACAGGTTTTACAGCGAGGGGTTAGAACTTTTGATAATGAAATGATTTTGAAAAACTTTGTTTTTGCCTACTCACACTTTCTGTTTTGCGCCCCTCCAAGTTCTAGTTTGGTTTGCTCTTTTGGTGGCTTACAAGGAATCCACGGCATATCTGACAGATTATCTCCAGTGTAGGACCACCTCTGGGTGTGTTTAGTTAGTGTTGTTCCTCTGGACTGCAATAGGCTTTCTGTGCTCTGAATATTGTTTATCACACGTAGTCTTACATTAGTGTGTTACCTTAACTAGTTTATTTAGTAGTTTGATTTTTATTTATTCGTACTTTTATTATTATCTTTTGCTTCCGCACTGTGCACATGGCTACGACACCCTCACATGACGGCCAGCATGCCTTGATTTCAGTCGGGGTGTGTCAATGTGTGTGAATAATAATACTTTTTTTTTTGTCACAAAATCCTATATTTTACCAAAAATAAAAAAAAAAAATCTTAGGATTTGTATTGTATATGGAGTTTAATGGCTTTGTTTGACTTTCAAATCTAAGTATATTCAGATATAGTTTTATGATATTTGTAATGTTGGTACAAGAATTAACGTTAAACTTTAACGTGACAGAAAGTCCATAGAAAATATCATTTTAAAAAAGTCTCCTTATCATTTCTTGATAGTCTTTAAAAAGACAATAAAAGTCAACTTCTATGAATAAAGTCTCTTTATGACTTTTAAAAAGTCCATGAAAATCACGTGTGTTCAAAATTTTATTTATTTTAAAGAATTTAAAAAATAAAGTTATTTAGCCAAAAGTCGATAAAATCTTTACTAATTAGTCATATATCGAAAGGGAGGAATATATCTCTCGGGATAACTGTCTTTTTCTTTTCGTAAAAGTTCTGGCAGCGAGCTAATGACTGTGGTAGTAAGGTAACTTTCAGAAAATTGTACTTATGTGTGCTAAAACAATATGTAAATAAATGAGATTATATGACCATCTCGATAGTTAGACTACCTTATTGAAGTTTTTCTTTCGGGGGCTATGGTAATATTGAAAAATTTAAAGTACAGTAATTACGTACTGTTGGAGTGTTATTATGCTATTTGGAACATGACAAGTAGAGAGTACTTTGTATATGCTTTTTTAGGATTCATTGCTTTTTTAGAGCATCTCTACCACTTGGTGGAAGGTAAGGGTAATGACAACAATGTTGCCCTCCAAACCAAAAAATCATCTTCAGTTGTCCAATAAACCAAAGGCAAGTGGTGGGCCCACCACTGCCAGCCCAAATTGTATAGGCCATCCCAAAATTATCGGTTTTTATATTATTAATGGTGTAAGATTACGAAAATACCCCTAGTGGAGAAACGGTTGACTTGCATTGCTATCATGTCTAACAAATATGAATTATTCTTTTAGCATATTCGTGTAGTACTCATCGCTATGAATGCATGGGCATGAGCGGAATTGAATTCGGAGCTAAGATGAAATTTTTACGAATTTTGAAACGTCGAGGGTATTTTAGTAGTTTTATGGGTTTCTAACGGTCAAATGATCTGGATCGTAGGATTTCCAATGGTAAACAAATTTAAAATGTTACTGTCGCCACACGCAGGACAATCTGGTGCGTGCATTTTAGATCAATTTAAAAATCAATGGCCACGATTAATCCAAAGGTTAAAAAAAAATAGAACTTATTTTTATTAAAAATGATATTTTCTTTATTTATATATTGTTGTTCTATAAATACCCAACCATCTTCTTCATTTCTTCATCACAACTCAATATTCAATCCTACTACAATCTACAATATTTGTTTTCTACATTCCAAATTTGTTTTTTTTTTTTTTTGTCCGAAAAAATGGGTGAGAAGGCAATATGGTTGATCGTAGAAGACCTTGCTTTGCTTGAGGGTTGGGTGTGTCTTACTCATGATCCGATCATTGGAAATGAGATGAGACTGAAACATATGTGGAAGAACATTCATGCACAATTTGTCGAGGTAATTCAAGGCACATCCTGGACCAAGCAATCTCTGTTGAGTAAGCACAAACGTCTACATAAAGATTTGAAAGTTTGGTAAGAAGCCATTGCAAAAGCGGAAGGAATTTATGCTAGTGGTACTAATCCAGGCGATGTGATACTATTATATTATTATTAATAAATTCAAATGTAATTAATGTTTTTTTTTTTTTTTTTGTTACACAAATGTGGTTCAATCTTGATAACAAGCAACCATTCACAAGGCACGGATGTTGGAGCGTTGTGAAGCATATGTTGAAGTACAACATGCTGCCTATTGGTCCACAAGTTGAGTTGAACGAGACTCCATTGCACGAGTCAACTACTGAAGTGTTGCCATTAGAGGTGACATTGGAGACCTAAGAAACCCAAGTGATCCGAGGCCTATTGGTAAGAAGATTGCTAAAAAAAGAGCGATAAGAGGGAGTTCTCCGAATAATGATTATTCGAAAATAGTTGATGAATTAGTTCGCCAACATGCACTAGATATGGAATGAGACAGGTTAACATATGAGTAAGACGAGACTAGAGATGAAGTAAATGCGAGAGAAAAGACGCAAGAAAGGCAAGAGGAGAAGGATCATAAGATCACGTCTTGACGCCTCTACGATGAGTCTTCTAATTCAAAATGTTTTTGGAGAAGTGAAAAAAATCGCATAATGAAAAGAAGATTTTTCGCAAAAGATGAGAAAGTTTCATACACTCCAAGGGAAGACAGACCGAACGAGCTCCAAACAAGCTCAAATCTTAGTGAGAAATGTTGTATTAACTTTTTGGGAGAAACATTTTATGGGTATTAAGAATACAAGTCATATAGTATATTATTACATCTTTATATATAAAGCCAAGGGCCAAATGAATAATGTTTTTTTGTGTCACAAGTTTACCAAAAACAATTGGACAAAAATGCCCCTCAAACAAAAACTTCAAAAGCAACCCAAAATAATGCATCAAATGTGGTAAGGGTATTTTCGTCATTTTAATAGTGTTTTTTTAATAATTAATTTTATTTGTACAGTTTTTTTTTGTTTTTTGTTTTTAATAATTAGTACCTCACAATAGGTTAGTAATAATGTGATTCAATCAGTTGTTCATTAAATAATATTTTCTCTATTTTTAAACATGTTCAAAACATCTTAAGATGTGTGTAATGCCGATTATTAAAAAGGTATTTTGCACGCAGATAATACTATGATTAAATTAGTTGTCAAATGTTTTTTTTTTTTTTGAACAAACGATATTATCTACACTAAGGGGGAAGGGGTGGGTTTAACCTCACAATGGGCTAGCAATAATATGATTCAATTAGTTGTTCATTAAATAATATTCTCTCTATTTTTAAACATGTTCAACATCTTAAGATGTGTGTAATGCCGATTATGTCACATCTCGACCCGGGGCGGATCACTTCCCGGGCCCGCTCCACCACCGTAGCACGATATTGTCCGCTTTGGGCTTACCATTCCCTCACGGTTTTGTTTTTGGGAACTCACGAGCAACTTCCCAGTGGGTCACCCATCCTGGGAGTGCTCTAGCCCCCTTCTCGCTTAACTTCGGAGTTCCTACGGAACCCGAAGCCAGTGAGCTCCCAAAAGGCCTCGTGCTAGGTAAGGATGAGAATATACATTTAAGGATCACTCCCCTGGGCGATGTGGGATGTCACAATCCACCCATCTTAGGGGCCCGACGTCCTCGTCGGCACACCACGGCCAGGGTTAGGCTCTGATACCAATTGTCACATCCCGGCCCGGGGCAGATCATTTCCTGGGCCCGCTCTACCACCGTAGCACGATATTGTCCGCTTTGGGCTTACCATTCCCTCACGGTTTTGTTTTTGGGAACTCACGAGCAACTTCCCAGTGGATCACCCATCATGGGATTGCTCTAGCCCCCTTCTCGCTTAACTTCGGAGTTCCTACGGAACCCGAAGCCAGTGAGCTCCCAAAAGGCCTCGTGCTAGGTAGAGATGGAAATATACCTTTAAGGATCACTCCCCTGGGCGATGTGGGATGTCACAATCCACCCCCCTTAGGGGCCCGACGTCCTCGTCGGCACACCACAGCCAGGGTTAGGCTCTGATACCAATTTGTCACATCTTGACCCGGGGCGGATCACTTCCCGGGCCCGCTCCACCACCGTAGCACGATATTGTCCGCTTTGGGCTTACCATTCCCTCACGGTTTTGTTTTTGGGAACTCACGAGCAACTTCCCAGTGGGTCACCCATCCTGGGAGTGCTCTAGCCCCCTTCTCGCTTAACTTCGGAGTTCCTACGGAACCCGAAGCCAGTGAGCTCCCAAAAGGCCTCGTGCTAGGTAAGGATGAGAATATACATTTAAGGATCACTCCCCTGGGCGATGTGGGATGTCACAATCCACCCCCCTTAGGGGCCCGACGTCCTCGTCGGCACACCACGGCCAGGGTTAGGCTCTGATACCAATTGTCACATCCCGGCCCGGGGCAGATCATTTCCCGGGCCCGCTCTACCACCGTAGCACGATATTGTCCGCTTTGGGCTTACCATTCCCTCACGGTTTTGTTTTTGGGAACTCACGAGCAACTTCCCAGTGGATCACCCATCATGGGATTGCTCTAGCCCCCTTCTCGCTTAACTTCGGAGTTCTTACGGAACCCGAAGCCAGTGCGCTCCCAAAAGGCCTCGTGCTAGGTAGAGATGGGAATATACCTTTAAGGATCACTCCCCTGGGCGATGTGGGATGTCCGTTTTTGGGAATTCACAAGCAACTTCCCAGTGGGTCACCCATCATGGGATTGCTCTAGCCCCCTTCTCGCTTAACTTCGGAGTTCCTACAGAACCCGAAGTCAGTGAGCTCCCAAAAGGCCTCGTGCTAGGTAGGGATTGGAATATACATTTAAGGATCACTCCCCTGGGCGATGTGGGATGTCACAGATTATGAAAAAGGTATTTTGCATGCGGATAGTAATAATATGATTAAATTAGTTGTCAAATATTTTTTTTTTTTTTATTTTTATTTTTTTTTAACAAACGATATTATCTACACTAAGGGGGAGGGTGTGGGTTTAGTCTCACAATGGGCTAGCAATAATGTGATTCAATCAGTTCTTTATTAAATATTATTTTCTCTATTCTTAATATAAATTCAATAGAGACCGATTTTATTATGTGAATACAGCTGCTTTAATTGGTTTATGAGGGATTTCTTCTAGCATGATCTAAGAATATTCATTTAGTTCAAATATTTGACTTTTCTTTTGTCAATTTACGCAATAAATACATTTAAAACGTGTAAGTTGTGCATAGCACGCCATGATTCAAACAATGTCTTCTGCACGCGCGTGCAGGCTAGTATGTTATAAGAAGAATAGATTATAATGTTGATATGTCCTACTTCTAGAGTATATTAATAGAAAAAAAAATTCATGTGTTATAATTTAAGTGACACAGTAAAATTACATGACCGTGTTCTAACTACACCAAAAATTACTTGTTTTAAAATAGGAGAAAATTTTCAATATGCAAGAACACGGCCTAGTATACCAGGTGTCATAATATAATTAATTGAATTTTTTTTTCAAGTTTTCAACTAATTATATTATGATTACACTTAGTGTGCTGGTGCCCGACACACTAAAAAAATCTCTCCTACAATAGCAGCCTCCAAACATTGCCATTTGAATAACCCACAAAATAAAACATTAGTGAAAATGTGATATTAATTTTGTTTGAGTATAGGCAGCCCACATGGTTGAATTATTATTATTATTCAATCCAAGCAAAAAAAGCAACCTTCTTATGTCTTGCCAAATGCTAGTTGTTGTTAATTGCATTATGGGCATATCATATGTTATGAATTTCTCATATTTCCTACCATATAAAGGATTCAAAAACTTGTCAAAATTTCGAAAAGATGAGAGGAGATGACAAAACAAATATGGGCAAATGTTTAACGTGTAGAAATATGACTCTTTTATTATATGCCTCATTTACTAAACAATATAAAGGATAAAGAGAGAGGGTGTACGTTGGCATAGAGAGAAAGAGAGAGATGTGCCATTGTGAGGTGTGTGTTATCTTACCCTATTGTGCCTTTATTTATAGTAGTAGTAGGGAAGGAAATTTCCTTACCATAATAGGATTACAACTCTAATAGGATAATATCTAGTCTAAGAGATATTCTAGATATGATAGGATTTATATGATCACTTCCTAATCTAATAAGACTGCAACATTCCCCCTTGAGTGTGTAAATACTCAAGTAAATGACACATCAGGTCTTCAACAATGAAGTAAGTACAGTTGATGAAGTCGTCGGCATAATGAGTGAATGTGAGTCTCAATCAACGAAAGAATGCATAAAAGGTAAAACTCGCAAAATCTCACTGTGGTAAAACCCAAGGTGGGAGAAAAACCCGTAGACTAAGTAGAAAAGTGAGAAGTTGTATTAGGTCAAAACTAAACGTCTTCAAGACTCAAGTAGAAAACCTCATAAGGGAATCATCAGCCTAGGATGGGTGCCTCGTCAAAACCTAGTTAGGTAGCAAAAATCAAGTAGGAAAAATGCTCTTAATCATAGGGGAAAAAAATACATTAAGATCAAGTGAGTATACTTCTGGATACTCCTTCTGAGTTTGACAAAACTTCCAAATGAGAACTACAAGTATTGCACATGAATAGTTAGGCATACTAATTCCTCAGACAAGTTTCTGTAAGGTTGACTTCGGCAGTGACGTCGTGTGGAGGTCGGCAAGGTTATATGGGGTCAGTTTACATGACTTCAATCTCTTGATGTTTCGATGATGTGATGTAGACGCAATATGTCTTAGCGTTGATTTTGTTTGATGTATCATGTCTTGGTCGAGTGGATACATGTGGCATAGTTTACATGGATCGTTGTCGGGACTCAACGATAGATGAACAACAAGTACTTCAAACGATTCAAAGATTTCGCAACTAAGGTCATATCATGGACCTCCAAGATATTGCAATATCCCTAACGGTGAAGACATAACCATTCGGGGATGTGCTTTGTGCAGGTTTGATAAGTAACAAGCGTCAACATAACAAACAAGGCAAACATCATTCTGAGGATCAAGGGGTTTGAATCCTTTAGGGATGCGTTAGGATTAGCCCAAATCTGTAGTACCTTTTAGGGTAGCGGAAAGACGTATTCAATACCAATTCAGTAGTTGCATGTAGGCGTGGTGCTGCATATTTACCAATATATCAACAGCGAAGGAGATGTTCTATCTAACGCAATGAGCTAAGTACAACAAAGCACAAGGTTGAACTTAGATATGAAACTTCAGATTCCATAACCTCTTGAAAGGTCTTATTATGCCAAAAATGTATGGAGGATCATAGGTATACTCAAAGGTAACACCTTCGGGGTGTAGTACGGTCTAATGATATTTCGTTATACTAGTAAGTCAGAGGTCTTAAGTTCAATTCTCGCCAAAGATCACTCCCCCACCCCCTAGTGTAGATAATATTGTTTGTTTGTTTGTTTTTTTTTTTTTTTTTTTTTTGAACACATGATATTATCTACACTAAGGAGGTGGGGGGGGGGGGGTTTAGACTAAGCCTCACAATGGGCTAGAAATAATGTGGTTCAAATTCGTTTTTGGTGATAATCGAACCTAAGACCTCTCATTTACAAGTGAAGAGGAGTACCACTAGACTGTAGTACTAGTGGCAGATAATATTGTATCTAAACGGTCGCTCCTTCATTTGTATTGTTAGTTAAAAGGTCACTCATTAGTTATGGAGCCTCATATTTATAGGCCTATCTGTGATCCCTTGCATTAAGTTAATGAGACTTTGTACAAGTGGGTCGCACGCAATGACGTGCACGACTGGAAATATGGCATATCAATAGTTGAACAATGACACTGCGATGAACCATCAAATAGTTCAATAAAAAGGAAGATGAAAAGGAAACGGGTTTGGGACATTTACAACTCCATTGCTTGAGTTTGATGTTGAGATGAGAGATGAGGAGATATCTAGAGATGGAGTGATATAAAAATAGGTGCAAAGATTTTGAGATGGAAGTATGAAGAAGCTATTTCAACCAAGTTTTGAGGGGAGATAACTACTCAACTTTTAGGAGTAATTTTAAGTTGGTCTCAACCTTTTAAAACATTCCAAATAACTACTTAACGTTTTAAAACTAAACATTCGTTAGGTCACTAGTGTTAAGTGATGATCTGGAAGAGTGTTAGGTCATTAATTAATGGTAGTGACATCATCACTTAATGCTAGTCACCTAACGATTGATTATTTCCAAAACGTTATGTAATTATTTGAAATGTATTAAGAAGTTTAGATCAATTTTAAATCACCTTAAAAGTTTGAGTAGTTACGTATTAATATTTTATTTAAATCAAGGTGAATTTGTTTCTTAGTTATTTCTATCTAATTGTGTGCAATTTCTGAGACCCACAAGTTTAACATTTAAAACTCAAGGTGAATTATTTTCTTAGTAATTTCTATCCAATTGTGTGCAATTTCTGAGACCCACAAGTTCAACACTTAAAACTTCTGAATCTATTTTTGAGATTTAACTAAAATACTTACATGTATTTAATATAATCACCATTTCAACGGTCAAATAGTAATTATATATATATATATATATATATATATGAATTATATTGTTCTGCCAGACAGTGACTGTAGTAAAGAAGAGACCTAGCGAGCCTCGCGCAAAAGCGAGTCCAAACTCTCCCTCTATGGATTCCTAAACCAAAAAATTTCCAACAGCTGAAACTTGACCTTTATTTCACTGAAATTTAAATCTAAATCGGCATCAAATTGCAAATTTCATTGAAGAACCGAACACACTGAAAACGCAATCGACATGTCCTGAGGCTCGAGTAAAACAAACTGAACAGCTCAATGCAAATAAAATAAGAACACATCAAAAGTTATCACAAAGAGTAGGGCTCACCAAATGAATAGTATAATGTTGCTAGGCAATAGTCGAAACAAGAGTCATTACAATACAATAGAGTCCTCGGCTATATAAAAGATCAAAAATAGCAGACACCACCACAAACTACAAAGGGAACGAGCTTGTGTGGCACCAAGTCTCAATACAATGACCTAACTCTGATTTAATCCTAGAAGAACAAAGAATTCTGCTTGCATCTCCACTGTAAAATCCCCGCCTAAACCTGGATTAATGGTTTTGTGAATGAAAGCTCAGGGGTTGGTGACAGAATGGAGCCTGCAAAGAGACCAGTAAAAGCATACGCACGTTCAGTAGCAAAATCAAGACAAGCACAGCAGATTTACACGCACAGGTAGTATTCCGCTAAATGCTTCATAGCCCAAAATAAGGGCCTGATTAATCACTCTTTGGTGCTGGAGATATGAAGAATGTATATGGGAGAAATGCGGGATGACAAAGGGTGATGGGAGAGAGGGAAAGAAGTAAAGAATGAATGAATGGAAACAAAATCTTAGATGTGAAAACGACTTTTAAATTGTTTTTTTTTTAGTGTGCGTTTCCTTTTCCATTTTTTCTACACCTCTCCCACCATCCTTCATTTCTCTATATCTATAGATCCCATGTATTTCTCCTCTATCTCTAAGGTCAAAAAAATGAAAATTAAAAACCAAAAACTAAATGAGTATCAAACAGCCCCTGCAGTTTTATACTGGAGATCTCTCCAACAAAAGTTCGGTTACGAATCTCCTTTGCTTCTGGCAACTCGCAACAATCAAAACAAAAGTGTAAAAAAGACATTCAAAAGGTATGATGACGGCCCAGCTGCACTATGACATTAGGAAGCTGCCAACAGTGGAATAGACCTCGGGAAGGGAAAATGACATAAGAATTGGGGTGATGTCTCAATTTTTTTTTAAGAGTAACCAAGACCCAGCCACTTTAGCTTAAAGATTAATATTCAACGATACAACACCCAAAAGTGTACACCAGGTTCAAAGGCATGAGGTTAAGCCTTTGTACACCAAATGTTTCTGTAACACATTTTCCTGAGGTGCACTGTCAAAATTCCTACCGATTCTTGAAACTTCAAAACACTTCAGTTTTGTGCACTAATTAACAAATACATTTTAAAGAGAAGTGACCCCACATAGAGGGATATTATGTTCTAGTATCAAGTAAACTGAAAGACGCGGACAAAAATTGAAATAATAAAACAACCATGGAAAAGAGGAGCTATTTGAAAACATGCAAGTTTAAAGTGCAACACAACTTCAAAGACTTAACATTAAAGCTATCTGTAATTTATTCCAAACAAACCATTTTATGTATTAAGTTTTGGTTACCTGGATAACAGCTTGCCTAAACTGATCATACGAATGTGCATACATCATTGAAGCACTTGGCCACTGCATGTACGTAGCATCTCTAGATGTCTGATTGAATCCCACAGCACAAAAAGGGCTCATAGCTGGGGTTGAAGGAGGCCCATAACTAATTGAAGCTTGATGCCTCGGCATCTGAGAGAAAACAGCATCGTACTGCAAAAACTGCGGTTGAACCTTTTGCATATTGAAAGGTGCCAAGTTAAATCCTTGATTGGTAGGAAGACTCCTGACATACCTGTATCAGTAGTGTAATTAAACATTTTCAGTTAATAATTTATTTATTTCCAAAACAAAATTGTACATATTACTTTTCCAAGAATGTAAAATCTATTATGTTTGTATTTCATAAAACAAAGAGTTCCACAATGACAAGATATGAAAACATTGTAGCCGGTGGTGACCAGATCAAAGTTTACAAGCATTTCAAGAAATAGAAAGGTAAAGGACACGTGATATAGCAGTGCAAAGACCGTAGTTTCCTCACATCAACTTTGATATAATAGATAGATGCCTACCTTTCATAATTTCGATCATAATCTGGGTCAGTACGGTCTTTTTGCCTATCTCTAAAAATGGCAACTCGAGATGAAGAACCAAGATCCTTCACGTTTAAATTCTTTTCTGTATCAACCACAGAGTTCCTAAAACCTTCATTCTCATCCCTGCTAAAGGATGCATTTTTCGCATCTGTAAGGGACTGAAAAGGCGTATCATCAGAATCAGAACTGCTAATGCTGCTAAAGATGCGAGCCCGTGCCCGATCGTACTCCTCCTTCCTCTCTTCCACACTTCTCACAGGACTTCGTTTGATCCCAGCTCCATTAGCTCCATTCATATTATTTTTATCAGACCTGGGCTTGATGACAATTTTAATCTGCTCATGTCTATTGTTTTCTGACTGCTTAGCCGGTATTTCGGATAACTGAATTGCTGGGTATTTGCTTTCTGCTGTTTTCCTCACCAAAATCCTATTCCCTTGACCATCTGGGCCCCAATCCTGAACCATAGTCTGCAAGCCATAGTGTTGAGAAACACGATGTGCAGCAAGTCGAAGGTAGGATGTAGGGAAATGCTGGAACTCAAACAGCTGCTGATCAGGACTTTTCAGAAACCTCTGGATATCAAGTTCCATTCGCAAAACTGAAAAGAAAAGACATCCCGCTAATTAGAAAAGTAAAATATCAAACTATTCAAAGAAACCGTCGCCAAAAACTAGGACACAAATGCATAAAAGAGCACGCGTAGGGGGACAATTGACGACTAGGTTAATCATATAGATTAAATGTTGCTTACTCTGGGATTTGATTTAATCATATCAAGGTTTGACAAGATAAGAAACAATTAAGAGATAATTGGCCAAATTCATATTTATTCATAAACATGTTTTGGGAGGATAAAGGAATCGATAACAGATCCGTCCAAAATTACACAAAAAAAAAAAAAAGAAGAAATCAGCATGAATAGAAAACATTCAACATCATATCACGCGGTACCAATAAGAAACCCAGATCTAAGATAACAAAAAACCCAGATTCAAATCCAACAAATTCAATTTAATCCAACAATTCAACCAAAACCACAATTAAACAAAAAAAAGCCCTTAAACCCATAAACTTCGAAATCGGAAACCCAAAATTATTAAAATTTAACACACAAATAAAGCAAAAGAAAAACCCATAAACGCAAAACCAAATCCAACACTAAACTAGGGTTTAGAACAAGAGATAATAAAAAATTAGATAAAATTAAACAAAAAAAGAACTTACTGGTGAGACGGTGACGAGGATTCTGGAGAGCCTCGACCAAGAAGGGGTCAACGATTGACCCTTCTTTGAGGTTAAGGCCATCGCTGGAAGCTGAAGAAGATGAGGATTCCATGGATAGGATAAGAGCTGGTTTCTCTCTCTCTCTCTTCTCTCTCTAGAATAGAAGAGAATAGAAGAGAAAAGAAGGTTGTAATGATTGATAGGATTCCTCTTGCTTCTTCTCTTGTCCTCTGTTGGGCGGGTCAAAAAGAGGAAGAAGAGGTACAGCGGGTGTTATTGGTCTGAAAGCATTTACAAGGGAAAACGAGGAGACACAGGAGGTGAGAAACCCTTTCGGTTTCTACTTTCTAATCCCACCCCAACCCACAAACTAAACAGGGAAGATAAGGGAAGATATTGCTTTTGGATTTTTTTTTTAAAAAAAACTAAGGAAAAAGGTTTGGGCCTTTAAGTTTTAATAATAAAGATAAAATAAAGGATAAAGTGAATAGTATCAAGATTGACCTTTTAGTGTAAAAATATGATTTTTCGTTAAAGTAAACAGTACAGTGTACCTTTCGTTAAAACTTCTTTTATTTATTTTTTTTTTCTAAAAAATAATAATAATAATAATTTGTTTTTTATACACTGTTTTTGCACACAATTTTATTAATTTTTTATCACAATATCCTCTCCTTTTTACCGAAATTTAGATAAAAAAAAAAAAAAAATCTTAGAGCATTTGTAAAAGAGATGTTTTTGCTTTAAGAACCGACGATATATTAAACTCAAATGGAGATTACATCAAATCTTGGACAAGGACATGAGCTATTTTATGGCTATACCTACAGGTTCTAGGGACATGCACAAATTATGTGGGATGGAGTGCAGTCACAACCTGCCATACGTCCTCTGCAAGCAGACCCAATGCAGAAACATTACTAGAGTAAGCATTGATCGTAGCCATAGCCTGAGTGGAGTCGCTCTCCCCTGCAACCTAATGTACACCCAAGCGTTGTGCAAGCCAAAGACCTTCCATCACTGCTAGTAATTCTATATGTAGCACCGACCCAATCCCCTCCCTCCTCCAAGCCCTTGTAGCAACAAAGTGCCCATTTCAATTTCGAATTACCACCCCCACACCACCCAAATTAATTGCAAATCGTGTAGCTTCATCCACATTAATCTTTACCCATTCCTCCCTAGGCACCATCCACTTAGCTTGCATCCGCTTTTTAGGGAGCCTTGGCTTAGGATTGGCCAGTTAGAAGGCCTGATGTCAACTGAGAACACGTTAGACCATCTCCAATGGAGAGGGCTAAAGGTCTAAAAGCCAAATAATAGCCTCATTTGTCCAAAAATTCATCTCCAATTGATGGCTAGGTTATAATTCTAGGGAGCCCACTAGGCCATTATTTGGCCAAAGGGGCATCAGCTGCAATAATAATTGATTCAAACTCAACAACTAGATTTAAGAACGTTCAACGCTAGCCTAATTAAAATAACCAATAGATTTGAATTATAAACTTAAAACTAATAAATTAGGAAAGGGTCTAAGCCCTATCAGTTAAAGATGATATATGAATATGGTCTGACATTGTTTATTTAAAAATATTTTCTTGCAGGGCTATAGTTCTAGACGTGACTATGTTTAGCCATTTCGGTTAGAAATGGCCTTAGATTACCTCCATTTGCTGCCCGTGCTTTACCCTCCCAAACCATAGCATTTCTCTCTTGCCACAACGTCCAAAGAAGCATACAAAAAATGTCAAATTTTTTTGGTCCACTAACAAAAACAGCCACTCCCTCATCAAATTGTTGCGAATGGTCAACGAACGTAAGCCTAGAGGAGATGTAAGCCAAACAGCCCGTGCAAAGCTACACTCCCTAAGCTCCTGACCCTCCGTTGTAGCGCATGACATTTAAAACATATAAACATTCCATTTCATTTTCTAGGAAAAACCACAGTATATAGGTATATACGAAAATCCAAAAGCCTACTCACTAGCATGTGGAAGGGTCGTAACCCCCTTGTCTCGAGTGACTGCGCTCGTCCTCTGGATAGGTCTCACCTATAAGCGAAACAACTATAAAAACGTCAATTTAAAGCACATAACCAAAATTAGGTAATAGCTTCTTATACAATGCTCAAATGGGGTGTGTGAAAACACCAACGTGATCTACTCAACCTCACGAACATCCCTATATTTTAAAAATAATTTTCTGACCTCCCACGCGCAGCCACACACCGGCCACGCGCCTCCACGTGCCAAGCACATTGACGGCATCAGTTAACGCCGTCAGGAATATTCCGTTAAAACTAATAGATTTCGTTAAAGTTAACCTAACGCCGTTAAGAATATTCCATCCAAACTGATAGAATATTTCGTTTTCTTCTCCGGCATACCTCCGATGCCGTCGCTGTCGCGGGAAAATCAGAAAAACTTCAAACCTTCTTTTGTCACTCGATTTTCAACCAAATTCTATAAAATTGGTATCAAAATGAAGCTTACAACAAGTAGAATAGAACCTTACCACTTTTAAGCCCTGAAATTCACGATCCCGACGTCCAAAACCTTCCAACGAACCACCCCAAGCTTCCTAAGGACCTCACTAAGCTTCCTACAAGCTTCAAATTCCCTAAAAAACAACATTTCACGTGTGCATGAACAGTAACCATAATCGGGGTTCCATGGTTCAACGTGAAATCGAAGGATTTCCTACTTGAAATGGGTATGGTTGAACTCGTAAGATCCTCACGAACACAAAGATATAGTTTTCCACCTCGATCTACAACGTTTTCACGGGTTTTGGTACTTGTCCGTACGAAGAAGAAGAAGAAGAAGAAGGAGAGAGAGAGAGAGAGAGAGACGGGACAGGGAAGGTATACGGGAGAAGATAGGGATGAAAATGTGTGTGTGGTCCAGATGCAGCCAACAAGCCCACAAAACAAACACCTCAAAACAACCACACAAACGACAAATAACCACTAGGGGCAAAAACGTCATTTCACACCTACGGTACGAATAATTCGGGACGGGCTGTCACGTCTTTTCTTCTTATCTATCAACAAAAAATATTTTCATAATACTAAAGCTAAATAAAAAATTTATACAAAATGCAAAAATTTCAATGCAAACCTTTTCCATAACCTTCTCCATTCGTTGCCTTTGATAAACGTGCACCTTTGTTGGCCATTGTATCAACACTCAAAGAACGAATTGATTATAATTGTTAGAATTCCAAAGCGTTTTCAAAACGAAGTATGAAGAATAAGGACAGCATAAACGCATATTTATAGGAAGGTTAGGGACTTTGTGAATTGAAGACTTTGTCGTGCAAACACATGTAGTAAATACGGTATTTATTTCTCTGATTCAGATGCACCAAATATGTTGACCTAAAACTGAATGCCAATTGCACGACGAAACCTTTGTCGCGCAAAGGTTTTAGTGACGAAGTTATTGTAATTATAAAGTTTACGTAAACATAGATATTTATGTTTACGTAAACTTTATAATTACCAACAAATTTTCAGTTATAATATGTATTCTAAAAATAATTACTACCTTAAATAAATTGACATTATATTTCATTCAATTAATACATTAAATAATTAATACCTTAAATAAATTGATATTATATTCCATTCACTTAATACACTAAATAATTAATACCTTAAATAAATTGGTATTATATTTCATTCAATTAATACCTTAAATAAATTGATATTATACTCCATTCAATTATTTAAATAACCAAACATGAATTAAAACATAATTAAGTTCAAATACATAATGACACACCCCGACCCAGAAAGTCCACTTGGACCCTGAATTGAGCTGTGCTGGCCGACACCTGGAAGGTGACGAAGCCATAAAATGTGATAGTGTATAAAAAGTGAATAAATTTGAATCTAAAAGTGTCTAAGTACCAAAGTGCGCTACGAGTGGGAGCGAACCCATTTCACACGCGATGTCAGAGCATAGGTAAGGTACAGTAGTGTGGGTAAGAATCATACCCTCAGAAATATCCATCAATACTAAGATTCGCCACAGATTCTTGTCGATACAAACTCAGCAGCTAAAACTTGGAGGACACCAAACAGAAGGTGTGAGTAAGCAATAAAACCAAGCTTCCCAAAGTTATTACCTCTCTAAAAGTAATGCCCCTAAATGTAAAACCCGTATCGTTTTCCATAAGACAGTACAACATATATACATATATCCAAATCATACTCAGAAATGACCAAAACCACGGTTTGCCATCAACTCCACCATACATTAATAAGTATGCCAAATGAACTAAATCAATATAAAATGATATATCAGTCAGAGTCATCTAAAATGACATGTACAACTTATCCACATCTCATCAATCATGGCTAGCATATAAGTCGGAGTCACCTATAGTGACCTGTACGACTTATCCACATCTCATCAATCCTGGCTAGCATATAAGTCGAAGTCACCTATAGTGACCTGTACGACTTATCCATATCTCATCAATCCTGGCTAGCATATAAGTCGGAGTCACCTATAGTGACTTGTACGACTTATCCATATCTCATCAATCATGGCTAGCATATAAGTCGGAGTCACCTATAGTGACCTGTACGACTTATCCATATCTCATCAATCCTGGCTAGCCAATAGCTCAATAAGTATACCTGCACACGAGTCGGAACCACCTAAAGCGGTCTGTACGACAGGACTGGGTGTAAATAAATACGCTCAAATGTTACGATCACGTGAAGACTGGGCGAATAATCGCGGGTCACCTACGAGTCGGAACCACCTAAAGTGGTCTGTACGACAGGACTGTGCACTTACCTTGAATCCAAGGTGAGCGTAAGGTGCGGGAGGTGAACATCACGTGAAGGACTGTGCCCTGGCCACGGGCGGGAGCACTAACACCGGGGTGCAGGTTTATGAGCTCTCAATGCATCTCAATATAACATATGCAACTCATGGCAACTAGTACGACAGTGTCGAAGTTGCCTAACACATAACTGTAGTCATGCTATAACGCAATCGATTCAACTAGTACCATAAACTCACCTGAACTTACCTGGGTGTCATGAGTTCACCTTTACACTTGAAAGCATTCCCAATAATTATATGCAAGTAATATACATATTGATATACCATGATGCAATCTAATACTCAACCATGTCGAAACATTCTCAATTATAAACAATACGGTGTGAAGTGTACAATCAATAACGCCCTACTCCCGAACTACATATTTTCAGGGATAATTATCCATGACGACCTAATTAACACTAATTTAGCTAACTAATTCATAAAACTAAAACTTGCCTTTACCAATTTCCTTCGCATTACTCAATTTCCCAAGCAAGGCTTTTGTCTCAAATATTTTATGGCTGCATCTAACGTCTTGTTAGACTGCCTACGTACCCTAAACAGGGATCAAGCCATTCGTAGTTCATATAGTACTTCAAGCATTCACAATAATTATATATGAAAGTAATATGCCTAATCAATTTAAAATTGTCGATAGAACTCTCAATAATATGTACGATAAAAATGAAAAGATGCACTCACCTGGAGTCCACGCTATGATTCTCTAGCACACGCATCGAGGCGTCCTGAATGATTGGTCCCTGTGACTAATTATCAAATCACATCTCAGAACTCTTATTCGTAGAATATGTAATTCACATAGAACACAACCTCAACGACATTCTAAAATAGTCTGAGACCCATTGACCACAAGTCAACTGTCGATCAAAGATTGACGGTAGGGTTTACAACCCTGTATAACTTGACCCGGAAGATCCGCATATCAGATTTCCAATCCGAAACTCCCAACGATCCAAAATATGTTTGTAGAATAACATATTAAAATTTCATTACGATCCAACGGTCAGATCTCCGCCAATTGCCTAAAACAAGTGGTCATGAACATTTGTTTTACTAACTTACAAATCCAATTCAGGAAGATCCGTAAGTTGGATTCCCGATCCATAAATTCCTATGATCTTTAAATATTACGTATTATAATGTATCCAGTTTTGGTGATGATCCAACGGTCGGATCATCGATTCACATTTTTATCAAGTAACGCATCGTAACGAATTTAGGTTCCAACTATCAACCTACGTCATTCAACTGACAAAACTGAATTCAAGACATTTTACATAGCCTAAAAATAGCATTGGCGGCTCACTCGCCACGCGCCGCCGCATGCGCCGCCACGGGTGGCGGTTGGCCGCCCCGACTTGCCGGAAAATCCAACTATTTCAAAAAATTCTCAAACTTCACAGAAATGAAGATCTCAGTGAGTGGAGCAACTTTCATACCTACCACGAAGTCCAAAAGTGGACGGAAGATGGTCAATTTTGCCCACAAAGCTGGCAGGTGCCTAAAACTTCTCGACGTCGATTCGTCGTCTATGGTGGTCCAACGGGGTCGAGGTTGGTTGGGTTTTGCTCCTGGGATGATGGGCTACAAGGCCCAAGTGGTGGCATCAGCCATCGCTTTGCCGATTTACCGGAAAATTGAAAAGGGTGGCCGGAGCACCATTGATTTTCGTCAACTTTCGTGGCCTCAAACCGCCACATACCATGGTTAATCAAGGTGGTTCTTGGGTGGGTTTTGTAGAGGGGAATGAGAGCTTCAAGATGGTGGTGGTGGCATTGAAAAACTCCACTGGAGTTGGCCGGAATCGACCTTGGAAGATGGGTGGTCGCGGGTTAGAAAAACCCACGGGAAAGCTGGTTTTTTTTTTTTTTTTTTTTTTTTTTTTTTTCCTTTTCTTCTTTCTATTTCTCCATTTCTGATTGGGCTTCACCTTAAATAACCAATTTCTGATTGGGGATTTAATTTAATTAACACTAAACCTTGAATAACCAATTTCGAACGTCCGTAACTGTACCGTTATAATCCGGACTAGGAAACGACTTTCGTCTATGTGTTCACATCCACTTGTATTACGAGAATATGTTAAAAGAATAAATCATACGTCTCTCTAGACGATGGTCAACAGAAGTCAAAGTCCTTACCTCTAGGGCAATTTCGTAAATTCACGCTTTTAAAATAAAATAAAAACGTAAAATTTGGAACGGGTTGTCACACATAACTTATAAAAAGTACCTCAAATTTAAATATTGTCATACAAAACATAAATTTAAAACTACGATTTCGATGGTCCTCCATTCCACTGGACTTCATAATGCCACCTGTTGTAACCTCCCTCCAACGCACCCTCCATCTACTTCATAAATTGTTCGTTCATATCATTATCAAGAGTATACTTACACTGTTACACATATATGCAAATAATTAATTCTAACATATAACAAAAATTTCACAAACTTAATTATTGATCCATCAAGAGTATACTTACTAATAATTCATCCATCACTGCCTTCTTCGCATTCTCCGGCACATCTTTCCAAGAACGCCACTTAGCAGTAATACAATTGTTACCCATGGCTACAACAATCGCATGTGCGAACTGAAAATGCTGACTCAAATCATTCGGCCTGGCGTTGATCACGCTATGATCCTTGTTTTTATCCTCCATCTGAGCAAGAACAGAATTGTGCAGAATAAGGAGAACAGAATTGTGAAGAAAAAGGAGAATAGAAGCGGATATTTATAGGAAGGCTAGGGCATTTGTGTGTGCGAAGGCTTTGTCGCACAAAGACCTCACTAAATACATTGCAGATTATGTTGATTCACATGCACTGAATGCTCTGACTGAAAACTGACTATAACTTGCATGATGAAGCCTTTGTTGCGCAAGTGTTCCTCGGTTTCCCAAGCGTTGAATGTTCTGTCCTAGAAAATGAACAAGCTTTGTGCGACGAAGACTTTGTCGTGCAAAGATATAGCGGGAAAATCTTTGTCGCACATTAGTTTTCCCGCCTTCTTGTTGGCTTTGCACAACGAACATGTTTTTTTCGTCGTGCAAAAGGTTTTTGCGACACCAAGTTCTCCATCGCACAGCATTCACCACCCTTGCATGACGAAGGTATGTTCATCGTTGCGCGAGGAGTCATTGTGCGACGGAATTTGCTTTGTTGCGCAAAATTCTGTCACGCATGTAGTTTTTCCTACTAGTGTTGATTCAAAATAGAAACACTTTATATAAACAATACAGTCCCTTTAATTCAAAAGCTCAATTATGATATCACCTAGATGCTTTCTTAAGTCAAACAGGTTCCTTTCCTTTTGTATATTCTTTCCGTAGTACATAACTACTAAAACATGGCATTAAAAATCATGCATTAGCCTTGTAAATACCAAATTAAATAAAAGGAACACCCAAAATTATTTTCTTCCAAAGAAAACATCTATAATATATGCCATACATTAGCCTTGAAAAAGTTTCTTTTCTTCTCCCCTTATGACACAAAAACACTGACTAACCTAAGCATTTTTTAAATTCTTTAGGCATAACATTAATAAATGTTTGAAAATTCATACTCATCAATTAAGTCACATACTTTGAATGAATTACATACCTCATGCCTTCATATGTTCACCACTTCTTTACAAACATATATATATATATATATATATATATATATATAATTGCATGACCAACCATAATTCTCATATAAGAATTGATAAAATACAAGTGAGAGTTGTCACATAATTACTACAAACCCCATTCATTTGTATAATGTCCTTGTTCTTGTAATTGGATGCTTTGTATCATTCTCAGTCAACCATAAGTCATACATCAATTTTCACAGTTAACTAGTCATGTATAATTAAATGACTACCGAGATAGGAAAGCAAATTATAGATAAACCCAATTGATTAGTCAAGTAGATTTCTCATACTGTTAATGGCATAAAATTTTAGCAACATCTCATGAAAAATTGGCTCAAGCAAATAGTTACAATTTATCATATGCCACAGTCTCGGCAAAATTAGAAAAAATTGTGTCACCTTACACATCCTTGAATCAAATTGTCACATCCTGGCCCGGGACGGATCACTTCCCTGGCCCGGGACGGATCACTTCCCGGGCCCGCTCCATCACCGTAGCACGATATTGTCTGTTTTGGGCTTACCATTCCCTCACGGTTTTGTTTCTGGGAACTCACGAGCAACTTCTCGGTGAGTAACCCATCATGGGATTGCTCTAGCCCCCTTCTCGCTTAACTTCGGAGTTCCTATGGAACCCAAAGCCAGTGAGCTTCCAAAAGGTCTCGTGCTAGGTAGGGATGAAAATATACATTTAAGAATCACTCCCCTGGGCGATGTGGGATATTACACAAATAGCCATATTCGTGATGCTATAAACGCAATAACAAATGTTGTTAAAATTTATATTGAACTACTTTCAATTATAGACTATATAAACTAAGCATATCCATCCCTGCAATGCAACTTTATGTTATGTTATCACAATCATATACATAGGCACAATATATCCCAATAGTATTGATAAATTCTAGAACATGACTAACTCCGTCTCCTACAATCAGAAAGATATGATGACATGGTTGAGTTTTGCAGGAACAATTTAACATTTCTTGAATCCAACACAACCATTCTTTGTATATAATTTATCATGAAGACCAAAAGAAAAGATCATACCAAAATTGCATATACCGATGTATATACGAACCTCTTCATTGGGCTTGCTCAACTGAGGGATCTCAAGAAATTTTTCAATGCAAAGTTAGAACAAATGTAATACATCCACATGCTAATAAAAACTAGATTATAATTGTATATAACCTATACTTCTGTCAAGTTTAGTCATGTGAACTTGTGACCTTAGGCATTGACCCGTATTTGGCCGTTGTCACTGTTCACCTTGGACGCACCTAGCACAGGAGGTCTATCACGTCGTTAGACCTAGCATCTTTTAGAATCTTGATATTAATTAGCACTAATTGGAACTATCACTAACCCCTTTTTTAGCAAGGGTCTTGTAGTTTGACCATGAGTTTAATCTGGTTAATGAAACTTAAATAACATGAAATTTAAAACAACATTTAGCGGGACACTCAAAATATGTTCAGAAACCTTATTTTAATATGGTAGTTTAATTCAGTTAACCAATAAAATTAAATGACAAACTTATAATATTGATGGGGCTAAAAAATAGTCCCGTTCGATTAGAGTTGATATATAAATATGATCTGACACTGTTCATTAAAAAATAAATTATTGCAGGGCTATAATTTGAATGGGGGCTAAACATAACCCCTTCATAGCCCTTTCTGTTGGAGATGGCATAATAGAGCCCACCTTGAAGCCCTTGTGGCCAACCGCCGCAGCCGCTGGCTGTGTAAAAAGGCGTTTCTTACAGTGGGGCTCAACCCCAACCTCCACGGCTCCAACTTATACATCAATAGTACATGGTCAACCGAAATATTAGCATTAAATTGAAATAAAAACTCTGAAATATTTCATGGTTTTTAGTTGTTAATCTAATGAATCGACTAATCAAATTTTCTTTATCATCCCTTTATCAGAACTATAGGTGGTAATCAAATTTGACTAATCAAATTGGCTTTTAAAAATTATATGTGGTTGCTGTTAAAATAGAATCAATCAAACACCAAGACCAAAACATGAACTACAAACATAAAGAGAACCAACCCAATTATGTACACACAAGAAAACAGAAAGGAAAACATACCTGCAGCAGCACCAGAACTTAAAGCCATTGCAAATTATCAAGAGCTCGACTCACGGATAGGTTATGGTCCAATATGAGCTTTAGTTTTGTGAGAAGAGAGGCCACTATATATATACATATAGACTTCACCAAATTAGATCAGGATTTCCTATCAAAATCCTCATCGGAAACAAACACTTTTTTTCGTGTCCTGCAATCTGATCTCAATGCTAACCAAAATCCTTTTCTATCAAGGATCAGCATTCCTTTCATCAGTAGGACTTTCTATCTAAATTGATTAACTATAATCGGTCCTAAAACTTCTCTTTCTCATACTCATATTCTTACATTCTTCCAATTGAGTATGAGAACAGTTTCAAGCACTCAGTTTATTCAATCATACTCAGATAGAAGTGATCACTAAGCCCTGTTAACAAAAGTTTTCAATCGCAACCAATCTTACATACATTTCAAAATGCAGAACTTTGAAACTTTATCACAACCATAACGCAAAACAGTTTTCAAGAGTTACATACATCCAATTTGTATCTTTATCATTGTGAACTCGATTCAAACCAGTAGATAAGCAAAACTATTTCCTCCCACTATTTCACATCCTTGACAACAAAGATTTAAGATAAATAATTGCCTCAAATAATGTATGAATCAATAATTCAACAACTGCTTAAATAGACAATCTGTCATAAAAGCATCAAATGAACTATCTCAAACTTTATTTTTCAAAAACACTAGACCATTATAACATGTCTCAATTCGAAAATAAAATAAAACAAAACTAGCTAATTGAGTACTAGCCTTAGGCTTTATTGAAAAACATAAAACCTGTTTTCATCACTGCACTAGCTCTTATAGCAACAACCAACAGTCAAGATGCAACAACAAATCACTCCCACTGATCAAATGATTCAAGAACCCCCATCCGTGCAACATGAGCTTTAAATCAGTACTTAAATGCTCCACTTGGCTCCTTCCCTAACCATATGTAATCAATTACTCTAATAGGTTTTAATTATATAATCAATGACTCTGATACCACATGTAAACTTTATGTGATTATATAATTAAAACACAAATGAAAAAGTTGGCTGACCTAATCACGAAGCGATAGCGATTGGAGACCAAGCAGAGACGATGTAGGTTGCGGCAACACCAAAGTCTTTTACAAAGCACCTAGCCGGATAACTACTTTATGGGAAGCATAGGGTTTGCAAGGACCTTAGTATTTATACTAGGTAAAGCATAAGGTTCTGTCCAAAAAGGAATCCCAAATCGCACTTTTTTAGCTTATCAGTTAAGTATCATAATCACATAAAATCAATGACTTTGTCAATCTTACTTGTATTACAAGACACCTAATATAAGATTGATATCTCTAAGAAATCAATATCTACATTAATCTCCACTATTACATTCCTATTATATGTTGATTTACATTGGAATAAATCCAACATTATCATATGTCAACATATAAAAAGAGCAGGTCACGAAGCTCCATTTTCACAGCCACAGAGATCACCACTTATGTTTTCTTCATTCTAGGAGGAAAGCCACTGCCATAAGCCGCCACTCATTGACCATGTAAATCCAAATTCACAAATGACGGAAGGCGACGACATTCTCGAATGACGGAGAATTAGAGTACCACATCATATAAACAAAACCCTATTCCTGTAATCCCACCACAACATCAAAACCCTATTCCTGTAATCCCACCTCAACTTTCTTTATGGTATTAGGTTGTCCCGCATGTGAAGCCTAATGGTCATACGTGCTCCATGTTACCCGATTTGTATTGTTCACGTGTTAAACTTGAAATTTGGTCACTCGTGAGGTAGCGTGTTGGAAGTATCAATCCCACATCTAAGAAAGAAGGGACCTTACATGTGCTTATAAGTTATAACTAGTTAAGTTACTCACCATATCGTCAATTGGTTTACTAATGGAACTTCAACTTTCTTCAAGCAAAACATTAAATGAGAAGTTGGACCAATCAATCAAACTAAACATTCGTTATTGACCTCAAAGAGAAGAAAAAACTAAGCATTGGTACAAGTTTCGATCAGCAAGGATTAAAATCCACTAACTGTTATCCGTCTCCAAAGATGTGCGATTCTGATCTTGAAATCCATGCACTTATCAGCATTGGATATGAAGGCATAGATTGCATAGCTGAAGTAGTACTACTAGTACTCTTGATACAATTTCTGGTAGAATTCATTTATAAACTCCATTTTACAATTATAAATGCATGTTTTGGCTTACAGCACCTTACAAGTATCGGCCAACACGACTCGATCTCAATGTCCACTGGATATTAGAGCCGAGGCCTATCAAGAAAAGAATGCTCATTGAAAACAACATGTTTTGACAAAAATATTTGACCTGTTGTATGACCAAGACACCTATAACCTAACTGATTCAGGGAATAACTTACGAAAACCCATTTTCATGAACGAAATTGTATCTGATTAGAATTATAAGGACGCAAATAAGGAAAACAAGCACATCCAAAATCTAATCATATGATGGTTCCCATGTGAATAATTTGGTAAATAGAGAAATTAAACCTAAACTAAAAAATTAGCATCATGTAAAGCTTCAGCCCAATAGGATTGAGGCAGGGAACCATGAGCTATAAGTGTTAAGCTAGTTTCAACCAAGCGTCTATGTTTACATTATGTGATACCATTTTGTTCACGGTGATGAGGGCAACTGTAACGAGGATGAATACCATGTTTTTTCAAATAGATTTTAAACATATTATTGATATATTCACCATCCCCATTAGTTTGAAATGTTTTAGTTTTGCAATTAAACTTGAAATGTTTTAATTTTGTAATTGAACTTGTTCTCCATTTCAATTTTAAATTCAATGAAAGTGGGAAACTCATCGGATTTTAACCTTAAAGGCCACTAACCATGTATAATGAGAGAAATCACCAATGAAAATGACATAATAATGAAAACTAGAAATTGATAAAGTAGGTGAAGACCAAACATCAAAATGAATTAAGTGTAAAGGACATTTATAAATGGAATCAGATGAAGAAAATTATAGTTTCTTGATTTTTCCCAATGGACATGAATGACATACAACAACAACAACAGCAAAACCTTTTCTCACTAAGTGGGGTCGACTATATGAATCCTAGAACGTCATTGCGCTCGGTTCTATGTCATGTCTTACGTTAGATCCAAGTACTCTAAGTCTTTTCTTAGAGTCTCTTCCAAAGTCTTCCTCTACGTCTTCGACCCTAAACCTTTATCCCGTAATCTCATCTTCTAATCGGAGCATCAGTAGGCCTTCGTTGCACATGTCCAAACCACCGTAACTGATTTTCTCTCATCTTTCCTTCAATTTCGGCTACTCCTACTTTACCTCGAATATCCTCATTCCTAATCTTATCCTTTCTTGTGTGCCTACACATCCAATGAAGCATCCTCATCTCCGCTACACCCATTTTATGTACGTGTTGATGCTTCACCACCCAACATTCCATGTCATACAGCATTGCCGACCTTATTGCCGTCATATAAAATTTTTCCTTGAGCTTCAGTGGCATATGACGGTCACATAACACGCCGGATGCACTCTTCCATTTCATCCATCCAGCTTGTATTCTATGGTTGAGGTCTCCATCTAATTCTCCGTTCTTTTGCAAGATAGATCCTAGGTAGCGAAAGCGGTCGCACTTTGGTACTTTCTGGTCTCCAATCCTTACCTCTAACTCATTTGGGTCTCTATTTGCACTGAATTTGCACTTCATATATTCTGTCTTTGATCGACTTAGGCGAAGACCTTTAGATTCCAACATTTCTCTCCAAAGGTTAAGCTTCGCATTTACCCCTTCCTGAGTTTCATTTATCAACACTATATAGTCTGCGAAAAGCATACACTAAGGAATATCATCTTGAATATGTCTCGTTAACTCATCCATTACCAATGCAAAAAGGTAAGGACTTAAAGATGAGCCTTGATGTAACCCCACAATTATGGGGAAACTTTTGGTTTGTCCTTCATGAGTTCTTATGGTAGTCTTTGCTCCATCATACATATCCTTTAAAGCTTGGATATATGCTACTCGTACTCCTTTCTTCCCTAAAATCCTCCAAAGAATGTCTCTTGGGACCCTATCATACGCTTTTTCCAAATCTATAAAGACCATGTGTAAATCCTTTTTCATATATCTACATCTTTCCATCAATCTTCGTAAGAGATAGATTGCCTCTATGGTTGAGCGCCCTAGCATGAACCTGAATTGGTTGTCCGAGTGTCTCTTGCCTCAGTCTATGCTCAAAGACTCTCTCCTAGGCTTCATTGTATTTGTATGACTCATTAGCTTAATACCCCTATAGTTCATGCAATTTTGTATGTCGCCCTTATTCTTGTAGATAGGCGCCAAAGTGCTTTTTCGCCACTCATTTGGTATCTTCTTCATTTTCAAAATCCTATTGAAAAGGTCTGTGAGCCAAGCTATACCCATCTCTCCCAAGACTTTCCACACTTCAATCGGTGTATCATTTAGGCTCACTGTTTTTCTATGCTTCATATTTTTCAAAGCCACAACCACTTCTTCATTTCTAATTCTGCAGTAAAAGGAGTAGTTTTTACATTCTTCTGAGTTACTCAACTCCCTCAAAGAAGTACTCATTTCATGTCCTTCATTTAAAAGGTTATGAAAATAACCTCTCCATCTGTCTTTGACCGCGTTCTATGTAGCAATAACCTTTCCATTCTCATCCTTGATGCACCTTACTTGGTTTAGGTCCCTTGTCTTCTTTTCCCTTGCTCTAGCTAGTTTATAGATATCCAACTCTCCTTCTTTGGTATCTAGTCATTTATACATATCATAAGCCGCTAGCTTAGCTTCTCTCATAACTTTCTTCGCTTCTTGCTTCGCTATTCTATACCTTTTTACCATTTTCATCGGTCTTATTTTTGTATAAGGCTTTACAACATTCCTTCTTAGCCTTAACCTTTGTTTGTACCTCCTCATTCCACCACCATGATTCCTTTTGGTGTGGAGCAAAGTCCTTGGACTCTCCTAATACCTCCTTTGCTACTTTTCGGATACAACTAGCCATGGAATCCCACATTTGGCTAGCTTCCCCCTTCTCTTTCCCACATGCATTGGGTGATTACTTTCTTTTTGAAAATGGCTTGATTTTCTAATTTTAGATTCCACCATCTAGTCCTTGGGCACTTCAAGGTCTTGTTCTTTTTTCTCTCACTTTTGATATGTACATCCATCACCAACAAGCGATGTTGATTAGCCAAGCTCTCTCTCGGTACAGCTATGCAATCCTTACAAGTTATATGATCCCCCTTCTTCATTAGAAGAAAATCTATATGTGTTTTTGACGACCCACTCTTGTAGGTGATCACTTGTTCTTCTCTCTTCTTAAAGAAGGTGTTGGCTTAGAAGAGAGTATATACCATTGCAAAATGCAAGATGGCTTCCCCATCCTCGTTTCTCTCCCCAAAACCATGGCCACCATGAAAACCTCCATAGTTGCCTGTCTCTTTGCCCACGTGTCCATTTAAATCTCCCCCTATAAATACCTTCTCCATTTGAGCGATTCCTTGCACCAAGTCACCAAGATCTTCCCAAAATTTCTCCTTCAAACTCGTATCCAACCCTACTTGAGGTGCGTACGCACTAATCACATTGATGAATTTTTGTCCTATTACAATCTTAATTGCCATAATTCTATCTCCTACCATCTTAACATCTACAACATCTTGTCTCAAGGTCTTGTCCACGATGATGCCAACACCATTTCTCGTTCTATTTGTTCTCGAATACCAAAGTTTAAAACCTGAGTTTTCTAGATCCTTTGCCTTAAGACCAACCCACTTAGTTTCTTGTAGGCACATAATACTTATCCTTCTCCTCACCATAACTTCCACTACTTCCATAGATTTTCCCGTTAAGGTTCCTATATTCCACGTTCCTAAACGCATTCTACTCTCTTGAACTCTACCCTCCTGTCCTAGCTTCTTCACCCTCCCCCGTTTAATAAGATCAAAGTACTTCTTTTGCATGTCTTGTGGAAAGTTGATAGGAGCATATGCTTCCAAACAACTTTGAGTGGAGTCGTTCAAAAAGAAGTTTCTATGGACCCCTTGCTCATTTAGCACTGCATCCGGGTGCCGATGGAGATACAGCGACCCTTGCTCACTTATCACTGTGCTTGGGCCACATAGCGCACCACTTACTAGTGATGCCCTAGCTTTAGCGTGATTTTGTTCTGAATTCATTATCATAAGGATTCGACGTAACCGAGGAGTGCCGGTTGTTGATACGTAGATTTATACGCACACAAACTAAACCCTATTTGTGACAATTGTAGTAATGATGTAAGTAGGGATCGTTCTAACCGGGGATTAACTAGGGATGCTAAATACTTGACTCAAATAAATAAAACTAACTTTTAAAACACGAAGACAAACTAAAAGACTCAAAACAAGTTTAAAAGACTCCAAATACTCAAAAACATAAAATAAGACAAATCAAATGATTAAGACTTAACAAAATAAGGGGGGGGTGATTGTGGTTGGACGAGATTAAATTAAACGGACAGATTATAATTTAAAACAGATAGTAAAGATGAATGTGATGAAAATATGGATGATGGAATAGCTAAGGGGTTCTTCTCCACACATGTTACACTTGCATACAAAATTGATTCTCAGTTGGTCTTTCGATAAATTATGAAACTCAATGCTCCAAGTTAATTAGGTCCGCTTAAATTAACTTTCAGATTTCCCTAGATTCGTTGGATTGAATGGAATACGCATTACAACCAAATTATTCTTAATCGAAGTCCCTAACTATGGAATACGCATGATAGAGACATTCAACAAAGATCATTAAGTTCAACGGAAATCATAAACATCGACGAGGCATTCGTTACTATGGAATACGCATGAAACTTATGCCAAGAATTCGTTTAACACGATTGTTTATAAGCAACCTCCACTACTTGTGAATATAAGTTCATAACGATTAGGTGAAATTCACTTATATTCTAGCGTCATATTTATGCATGAAAATTAAGCTTGCAATCTCAATGAACATACATAAATAAGTTATCAATCAAACAGTTAAACGAATTGAATCCACAACTTATGAAATTCCAACCAAACGTAATCAATTCAAATTGCAAATATAAACATAGTTTCGAATCACCCCCTAGCTAAAGGGGGTTTAGTTCCTCATAACCTTGAAATCAAAGAAACACCTAAACATCCCAACAACTCAAACTTGAATTGTATGAACGTTTAGGCACTCTTATCTTCCATTCTCATACGTACAAAACAAAGAGAATTAAATTTAAACTTTGAAATCAAAGAAACACCTAAACATTCCAACAACTCAAACTTGAATTGTATGAACGTTTAGGCACTCTTTTCTTCCTCGTTGTTGTAGCACAAGGTCTAAGGTGAGCTTTGGGGATTATGTGAAGTGTTTTGGAGGGATGGGAAGTGGTTGGATAGTGGCTGCAATGGAGGAGAAAAACTGCACAGAAATGGAAATGATTTGCGGCACAAGGGTTGTGTTTGTGTTGTGTGAAGTGTTGTGAATGGAAATATGAGATATCCTTGAATGATGGGAATGCAAGGGTATTTATAGGAGGAGTGGAGATGTATATGGCTGTTTGTTTAAGGTGTTTGTGTGGAGGAATGATGGAAAAACAGCTAGGACAACATGTGAAAGCTGGAAAATAAAAGGGAAAGCTGGAATGTGGGATGGTGCCCACGGCAAAGTGTTGTTTGTTTGATGATGATGCATGTGATGGGTGGGAACAAAGGGGGAAACATGGCACAAGGGTGCTTGAGTGAATGATTGAATGTGCATGTGGATTAAAGAATGAGTGGTGGTGTAATGATGAAGTGAATGCATGTGGAATTGCAAGGAGGAAAGCTGAAATTGTGAAGGGAAGGCACGGCACAAGGCAGATTTTGATGTTGGAAATGCATGTGTTTTACTCAATTATATTGTTGGGAAGGCATGTGGATTAGATGGAATGTAGGTGGGTTATAATGATGAATGCATGTGGAATTGCAAGGAGGAAAGGTGCAGAAAATGGGAAGAAATGCACGGCAATGTGTTTTGTAAAAGGGAAGATGGTGTGTGAATGCATGTGAAGATGCTAATAAATAATGCATGTAGGGTTAGGAAATAAAATCATAACTTAAAGGGGAATGATTAAAGGGTGTTGAAAGGTTTTGCATGGCTTTGAAGTGATTGTGGATTGGGCTAGAGTTTAAGTACATGAAATGGACCCAAATTGCTCCCCCTTGCATGGCAAGGAATGGTGTTTGTGTTAAGCCCAAGGCAAGGTGAATGTAATTGGGTTAGGGCCATTGTTTTGTGTCCTCAAGTGCTTACAAGGCCTTCAATTTCATCCAACACTTGGGCTTCAAGCATAAGCTATCCATCCTTAGTCCAATAGTGCTCCAAAACACTCCACAATGCATCCTTTCGTCAAACACGTCTTATTATCCTGAAAACACACAAAAGAAGCATAAAGGACTAAACTAACTAAAGAAACATAACGTAAATGCACGAGAACAAGCCATTTAAGTCGCATGAATATGCTCCTATCAAATACCCCCACACTTAGCTTTTGCTAGTCCTCGAGCAAAACAGAAAAACAAAATAAAACGAAACGAAACAAACCAAACACAATCTTAAACCTTCCAACGTTGCCTCAGGGATTTCCAATGCACATGACATGTTAAAAATCATCATTCTCACAGATTTTAGTCATCTTCACACTTAAGTACATTCTTAATCATAGTCACCATATACTAGTTCACAATTAAGCATTTAAAACCATGTTTTGAATGTAGTAACATGCCTTAGAGAATTTGCTCAATTCCTTACAAGATATGCACTCGATTTTCACTCAGAATTTCTAACTACACACCCTAATCTAGTCATATGTGAGAAGATTGATGTAACATGAAAACGAACACTCACATATATGTATCACAAAGACACAATTTCTGGAATTAATGAGCATGTTTAGATATGATCTCATGAATGGAATGCTACTACTTAGACGCGAGAACCAGTGACACCATAAGCTCATACCAAGTTCAAACTCCACAAATTGAAATACACAACACTCAAGATAGAAGTCAAGGGTTGTAACGGGGCTTGGGGTATGTGGATAACAAAGAAGGGATATGGAAAAACAAAGGTTCTTAAAGAAATAGTGAGCAAAGCATTTGAATCAACTTAGAATTCACTTTTGAATGAAAACTCAATTTTTGAACAAAAAGGGAGAATTTAGACAATTTACGCCCAGAATTGGTGTTTTGGAACCTTTCTTCAATCACTTATTCTTTCATTTTTTTTTTTTTTTTTCTTTTGAATCTCAAAACATAAACACTTAAACATTCTCTCCCCCACACTTATTTTCTTTCATAATGTAACTCAAAAGGAATTCAATTAAGTCATGCTCACTATCTTTTAAGAACAAGGGTGGGGATTGTCCTAAACTAGGCTAGGTGAGGAAAATGTGGGTAAACAAAGAATAAAGGCTAAACAAGGCTCAACGGGGTTAAAACTTACAACATATACGAAGTATGGGAAGTAAGTTTATTTGGCTATGGTGGTGGTCACTACACAACTTCTTCTTGAATATGTGTTATGCAAATCAATAACATGCTTTGAATGAAATGGGCATGAGTTCTAGCATTTGGAACTATATGATGAAACGCCTTCTAAGTAGTAACCAAGCAAAGAATAATGAGATCATGCAACGACTTTAGAAAACAAGAAATCACAGATTATACTCTCCAAAGAACGTTATAGGCTCAAGTCTCTCAGGGTTGTAGCGTTTGTTTGAGTTCCTTCCTTCAAGCATGTTACAAAAACGAAATTTTTTTTTTTTTTTTTTTTTTCTTTTATGATTGCATGTGAAGTCATACATTATAACCATAACCAAGCATATACCAAGAGTAAATCAAACTTTTCTCTATGCTTATAACTCTTTTTAACCGTCATGCAATTACAAACCAAATCCTTGTCATTACGTTGGAAGGTTCCCTAAGACACAAACACACAAAAACAACTCAAAACACTCTTTTTAAGCTTTTCACAACATTTTTTTTTTTTTTTTCAAATTTTTATGTGATTTTCGGAGTTATAAAAACAAACATACTAAAACACTCTAAAACAACTTAAAAACATCTTAAAACAGTAAGGAACAACATTTGAAGTTATGGGTGATAAAATCCCACGTATTTGCATCAAATATACTTAGTTACCCCCCACACTTAAATCAAACATTGTCCTCAATGTTTTAAGCATAGATTCACACAAAACATAAGTAAACACACAAAAAGCATTTAAACATACTAAACATGGCAAAATGTAATTAACAAAGAGAAGAGTTTAGGGACGCAAATCTGGTTATGGAGTGTAAATTCCATCTTCTCTTTGTTGATTGCATTGAGGCTTGATCTTGATGATTCCACAGGCTTACTCTCGAACTGGTTGCCGCCCATCATTGATTTTCCTTTGTGCTACTCTTGATCTGGGCAGCAGGATTCTTTTGGTCTCCTCCACTTGTTGATTTTCCTTTGTGCTACTGGGCTGGAGGATTCTTTTGGTCTTCCCCGAAGGTCTGAGCTTACCCCTTTGGTCTGTTTCTTTGTTCAATCTTTCCAATTCGTATTGAAAAGGGTTGGAGGATAACTCAGCCTATGTTTGTCTCCACATGCTTCAATGTATCATTTTCACTTGCCTTACTCGCTCCCCTTTGCAGAAGTGGTCCCTTCTCTGGAAGTGTATCAACCGTTGAAGATGACTACTCGAGAGCAACGCTAGGTAAGCAATCAGGAATAGATTCCAGGCAGTTGGCTCCAGATCGGAAGACTGACTCCAAGTGCCGGCTGATTGCTTCTTTTACTTTGCCATGCGAGTAAGAACAAGGACAAAGAAAAAGACAGGGAAAGAGCATGATATGAGATACTTTTGCTTTTGACCTTGATGATATGAGATACCTTTGCTTTTGAAGAAGCGATGAATGAATCAGCACATGTATTTGTTGTGCTGCTTCCTCCTGGGTCATCTGTACTCCAGGCATCTGGTATCATCTTTAGGGAAGAAGAAAGAATTGAGTATTTCGGAAGGCTTTGCTGGGAGTGCGCCCTCAGAGGTGAGGGAGAGTTGGGCATTTTCTTCAGGTTTGCCCTGCTATAAAAGACGAAGGTCGACATATATAGAGATAATATCAAGTGGTGGTACTTTTACCTTTGTCGACAAACGTTTTGATCCCGCAAATCCGGCTTTTTGAAATAGTGGCGCCTCTTCGATCTCTGAACACGCCTCTTCGATTTCTGAGCAGACGCCCCTTCGATTTCTAAACAACGCCCCTTCGCTTTCTGAACGACACGTGGTAGTGCAGATGCGGCTCCTTTTGACAAAGCTGCACGCGTCTTCTGAAAAGCAGAGAAAGCGTCGCCGAACTTTGCGCTTGTCGGCTAAAGATGTGTAGTTGCGATGATGGCGTCCACGTGTTTTCAGCTTTGTCAGAAATCTTTTGACAAAGTTGAACGCGTTTTCTGAAAAGCCGAGGGAGCGTCGCCTAAATTACGCCGGAAATTCCGGCTTCTTGAATCGGTGGACGCGTCGCCTTGGCTTTTTATAGAGCTATCAATCACCACAACAAACACACTCTGAAGATTTCCCATTCTTGAAAATCGACTCCGACCCTTTGAAATTTAACTCCATCCCTTCTCTTTGAACACTTTTGAAAAATGGCAAACTCATCGAACCTTAGCTTGGAATTGAGCCTTAGCAGTGATACGGGCGCGCCGCGTCAAGGTAACGTATGGCGCCCTTCTTTCTTTTCTTCTAACGGTCCTCTCACAGGTGAAGACTCCGTGATGCAGGACGCCACAACAGCTACAATAGTAGCTAGGAACCTCCTCACTCTAAAAGATAGTAGGCTGCTGTCAGGACGGTCCGATGAGTTGGCCGTTCAAGAGTCCCTCGCACTTAGTGTTCAGTGTGCGAGTTCTGTGTCCAACATGGGCCAACGCCTGCTTGCCCGCTCCCGTCAGGTGGAATCATTGATGGCAGAGGTGGAAAGTCTCAAGCAGGAGATCCATCAGCTTAAGTATGAGAATAGAAGTTTGCATGTGCTTGCAAATAACTATTCGTCGGGCATGAAGAGGAAGCTTGATGAACTGCAAGAATCTGAGGGTCGAATTCACAGTGACCGTCAAAGGCTTGCGGCTTATCTCCAGAGGCACCTGTTTCCTGGGTCATCCAGCGCTTGGCCAAGTATTGAGGCCTGGAATGCTCTAGCTCCGATGCCTTCTGCTCCGATGTCTTCTGCCCCGATGTCTTCTGCCCCGATGCCTCCCGCTTCTATGCCTTCTGCTTCGACGCCTCGTAGTGGGGCTTCAAGTAAACGCCCTTTGTGAAGGCTCCATCTTTCTTTGTTTAGCAGTGCCTATCAATAAATCAAACATTTTCTCAATGTTACAATCATAGACTCACACAATTAATAAACAAACAACAATAACTAAACAACCTAACAAGGCAGAAACGAAATAGCAACAAAGAGAAGAGTTTTTAGGAATCTGGAATTGGAGTGCTTTCTAAGTCTTCCTTTGTTGAATGCATGGGTTGCCTCCCAAGTAGCGCTTTCTTTTACGTCTTGCAGCCGGACGGTACCTCCGTTAAGCTTGACTAGGTTCCACGGCATGGAGGGGTACCTCCTCCACGACATGCTCCTCGAACATCTCGTAATAGGGCTTCAATCGATGCCCATTCACTTTGAATTCTTGCTGCGTCCTTGAACTTTTGATTTGTACTGCACCATGAGGGAAAACATTAGTGACAATAAAAGGACCAACCCATTTGGAACGCAACTTACCCGGAAATAACCGAAGGCGAGAATTGAACAACAACACTTTCTGCCCAATAGAGAACGTCTTGGCATGAATCATCTTGTCATGAAATGCCTTTGTTTTCTCCTTGTAAATCCGGGCATTCTCATATGCTTCATTTCGGATTTCATCAAGCTCACATAATTGAAGCTTCCTATGTAAACCTGCGGCATCAAGGTCCATATTGAACGTTTTGACGGCCCAATGTGCACGATGCTCTAGTTCGACGGGAAGATGGCATGGCTTCCCATAGATGAGCCGAAAAGGTGACATCCCAATGGGGGTTTTGTAGGCAGTGCGATACGCCCACAATGCATCGTTTAAGCGCAAACTCCAATCCTTCCTTGTAGGCCCCACGGTCTTCTCAAGAATCTGCTTGATTTCCCTATTCGAAACCTCGGCTTGCCCGCTCGTTTGAGGATGATAAGGTGTGGCCACCTTATGTGTGACATTGTATTTCTTGAGCAACGCCTCGATGGTTCGATTACAAAAATGGGAACCTCCATCACTGATTAGCACTCGTGGCATTCCAAACCTTGCAAAAATGTTAGTTTTCACAAAATCTGCAACCACTCGAGAATCATTAGTTCGGGTGGCTTTTGCTTCCACCCATTTCGACACATAATCCACAGCAAGCAATATATAAATAAACCCATGTGACGAAGGAAAGGGACCCATAAAATCAATACCCCAAACATCAAAGATTTCAACACTAAAAATGGGGGTTTGCGGCATTTGCTGTTTAGGACCAATATTTCCCGTTCTTTGGCATCTATCACAAGACATGCAAAATGTTCTAGCATCCCTAAAGATGGTAGGCCAATAAAAACCACATTCTAACACCTTAAGTGCTGTTCTTTGAGTGCCAAAGTGTCCCCCACAAGCATAAGTGTGACAAAAGGTTAGAATAGCATTAAACTCAGAATCGTGCACACACCTACGTATAACTTGGTCAGGGCAATATTTCCATAAATACGGGTCATCCCACACATAAAACCGTGCCTCTTTCTTTAATTTATCACATTGGTGTTTAAGTAATTCTCTAGGAACATGTTTAGACACCAAATAATTCACCAAATCAGCATACCAGGGTTCACTTACCTTGACGGACATCAGTTGCTCATCTGGGAATGTCTCTATGATAGGCACGGCATCCTCTTCATGCACCATACGGCTCAAGTGGTCAGCCACCACGTTTTCACTTCCTTTCTTGTCCCGGATTTCGATATCGAATTCTTGGAGAAGAAGCATCCATCGGATAAGCCTCGGCTTTGCTTCCTTTTTCGTGAGCAAGTACCTCAAAGCTGCATGATCAGAATAAACGATTACTTTAGTTCCAATTAAATATGAACGGAATTTATCTAAAGCAAAAACCACAGCTAGAAGTTCTTTTTCCGTCGTGGAGTAGTTCAATTGGGCATCATTGAGAGTCCGAGAGGCATAGTACAGCTCCTAATGCATAGTCGGATGCATCGCACATGAGTTCGAACGGAAGGCTCTAATCTGGAGGTACAATAATGGGGGCCGAGACTAGCTTCTCCTTGAGTTGGTTAAATGCCGAATTACACTCTTCATCAAACTTGAATGGCACATCTTTTTGAAGCAATTGACAAAGAGGGTTGGACATCTTGGAGAAGTCCTTGATAAAACGCCTATAGAACCCTGCATGGCCAAGAAACGAACGTACCTCTCTAACTGAAGTAGGAGAGGGTAAGTGACGTACAAGGTCTATTTTCGATTTATCTACTTCAATTCCTTTTTCTGAAACAATATGTCCTAAAACTATACCTTGTTTCACCATAAAATGACATTTCTCCCAATTCAAGACAAGGTTAGTTTCAACACATCGTTTCAAAATTAAGGTCAGATTATCCAAGCAATTATCAAATGAACTCCCAAATACACTGAAATCATCCATGAAAACCTCAATGATCTTTTCAACAAAATCAGAAAATATACTTACCATACACCTTTGGAAAGTGGCCGGTGCGTTGCATAAGCCAAATGGCATGCGACGATAAGCAAATGTTCCAAAGGGACATGTGAATGTGGTATTCTCTTGATCATCCGGGGCTATCACAATTTGGTTATATCCAGAGTATCCATCAAGAAAACAGTAAAAAGCATGACCGGCTAACCTTTCGAGCATCTGGTCGATGAATGGCAAAGGAAAGTGATCTTTCCTAGTCATGGCATTTAGCTTCCGGTAATCGATACATACTCGCCAACCTGTTTGAATGCGGGTTGGCACAAGCTCATTCTTAGCATTCTTCACCACTGTCACTCCGGACTTCTTTGGAACACATTGCAACGATGACACCCAACGACTATCAGAGATCGGATAAATCACTCCACAATCAAGAAGTTTGATAATCTCCTTTTTCACAACTTCCATCATTGGAGGGTTGAGACGGCGCTGAGCCTCTCGAGTTGGTTTAGCCCCCTCCTCAAGAAGTATACGGTGCATGCATGTGGTAGGGCTTATTCCTTTAATGTCGGCCAAAGTCCACCCTATGGCCGTTTTGTGCTTTCGCAGCACCCTCACAAGCTTCTCCTCCTCCATTGCCGTGAGACTTGATGAAATGATGACGGGCAATGTTTCGCCTTTTCCCAAAAACACATACTTCAAATGGTCCGGCAACGGCTTAAGTTCAAGCGATGGTGCCTGAACAACAGAAGGTAGCATCTTAGTGGAAACTGAATTTGAAAGTGAGAGTGGAACCTTACCATATTGTTGTGGCAATGACTCAAGGGCTGCCACAACCTCAATTATTTCTTCACTAGAACCCATTGCAAAGAATTCCTCCTCCTTGCCGTGGCCTTGCATTGGCCCAAATCCTTCATTTTTGCGCTCTATGGCCTTAGTGATGGTTGTTTCCAGGGCGTCCTCGTTCAATTCTTCAAGGTATACCTGCGCCAAAGAATCGATAACATCAATGGAAAAACAAGAATGGTCATCAACGGGATATCTCATAGTTTCAGAAATATTAAAATCAATCACTTCCCCATCGAATTCCATTGTCAAGGTGCCTTTGTATACATCAATCTTCGTTCGGGCCGTCTTCATGAATGGCCTACCAAGGAGAATCGGCAAAGATGTAGAATGGGCTGAATCCTCCATGTCTAGGACGTAGAAATCAGCCGGAAAAATTAAATGGTTCACCTGCACAAGCACATCTTCCAAAACTCCTTTTGGATACGCGTTAGAACGATCGGCCAATTGTATAATTACACCATCTTGTTTTAATTCACCCAAATTCATAGATGCATAAATAGAATAAGGCATGACATTTATGGATGCACCTAAATCAAGCATGGCATGTTCAAAACGATTATGTCCAATCACACAAGGAATCGTGAAACTACCGGGGTCTTTGCACTTGGTAGGCAGTTTACGTTGCAAAACAGCGGACACATTCTCGCTTACCTTCACTACCTCTTTGTTTGCCCTTCTTCTCTTTGTATTGCATAGGTCCTTGAGGAATTTAGCATACTTTGGAACCTGTTTGATTGCATCGAGAAGCGGTATGTTCACTTGCACCTTCCGGAACGTTTCAAGAATGTCCTTCTCGCTTTCTTCCTTTTTTTCTTGCATGAACCTGCTAGGAAAAGGTACATTGGGCAGATTAGGACGTGAAGTACATGAATTTGAACTTAAATTACCTGATTTTGCCGAGTTAGGGTGATCTGCCTCAGGTTGTGTCGTCTCTTCATCTACTTTCTGGGCAGATTTGGGATTGTTTGGCTCGGTCCCAACTTCTTTTCCACCCCTTAGGGTGATGGCCTTGGCGGATTCGAATCCTCCCTTTGGATTGACTGTGGTTGAGCTAGGAAGCTTTCCTTGCTCTCTAATCTGTCCAAGGAACTCAGAAATCTGCCCTATTTGTTTCTTCATATCCATCATCTCCTTTTCGTTATTTGCTATCCGGTTATTTTGATTTTGCAATCCCTGCGAAATAGAGGTTAGTAATTGCATAGCTTGATCACTTTCCAAGGACGTACCTGAATTAGATGATGCCGAAGGTTGTTGGGGTTGTTGGGGTTGTTGGGGTGCATACGGCTTGGAATAAAAACCAGGGGGGTTTGGCCTAAATCCTCATTGTTGGGCAGCTTGTTGTGGCTCCCTCCATTTGAAGTTTGGATGGTCCCTCCATCCGACATTGTAAGTGTTTGAGTATGGGTTGTTTTGATTTTGTCCTTGGAAACCAATTGCATTGGCAGATTCCCACCCACCATTCTCGATTAGTTGAGGGCACTTGTCGGATGGATGCCCTTGAATTGAGCACACGCCACAAACTTGGTGTTCTTGTGCTTTTGGACCAATCACAACCTGAGAAACAAGAGAAGTAAGATTAGCAAGTTGTGATTGAATTTCAGAAATAGCACTCACCTCATTTACACTTTGTTGTCGTGGGGCTTCCCTTTGACCCACTCCTTCATATTGTTGAGCGTTGAGCGCTCGGTTGGCTATGAGAATCTTGGCATCCCTTGGTGTTTTGTCCACCAATGCTCCTCCCGCTGATGCATCAAGCATTTGACGTTCGATAGGAAGGAGGCCCTCATAGAAATATTGAAGGAGAAGTTCCTCCTTCATTTGATGTTGAGGACATGAAGCTACAAGGCCCTTGAAGCGCTCATAATAAGCCGGGAATGTCTCACCATGATTCTGTTGAATACCACTAATTTTCTTCCGTAGGAGAATCACTCTCGAAGTAGGGAAGAATTTCTCCAAGAAAGCACGCTTCATACTCTCCCACGAAGTCACAGTTCCCGGGGCTAGTTCGTAGAGCCAATCTTTGGCCTTGTCCATAAGTGAAAATGGAAAGGCCTTCATCTTCAATATACTCCCATCCACATTGACGGGGGTCATGCTCGAACAAACCACCTCGAACTCCTTGAGATGCTTGTTGGGATCTTCCATGGAAAGCCCATGGTACTTCGGAATGTGGTGCAACAAGCTTGACTTCAATTCGAATTCATCGGTCTTGTCTTGGGCAGCCGCGGGGTATTGAATGCAAAGAGGGGCTGCATTGGCCACACCTGAGGCAGAAAGCTCTTTAATGGTTCGATTGTCCACGGCCATGGTTGGTACTTCCTCTTTAACCCAATTCGTGGCTTCCTCTTCTACTTCAGGTTCGGGACTAGGAGGATTAGACTCTTGCAATTTCTTGTTCCTTCTCAAAGTCCTCTCGAAATCACCGTCAAAGTCGGAGATTTGCTCACGAACAGGTTGTGAGCTATGGGTCATAAACTAGTATCTACACACAAAAGTAAACAAGATAAGTAACCAACTTAATAGACTTGGCACAAGTAAGAAAACAAGTTGCCACACACGGCACAAAAACACATACACACGGTGCAAAAAAAAAATTAAAACAAAACAGAAACTAAACTAAACAATTTAAACAAGACTCAAGACAAGGGATTAGCAACTTTGCCAATCCCCGGCAACGGCGCCAAAATTTGATACGTAGATTTATACGCACACAAACTAAACCCTATTTGTGACAATTGTAGTAATGATGTAAGTAGGGATCGTTCTAACCGGGGATTAACTAGGGATGCTAAATACTTGACTCAAATAAATAAAACTAACTTTTAAAACACGAAGACAAACTAAAAGACTCAAAACAAGTTTAAAAGACTCCAAATACTCAAAAACATAAAATAAGACAAATCAAATGATTAAGACTTAACAAAATAAGGGGGGGGGGGGTGATTGTGGTTGGACGAGATTAAATTAAACGGACAGATTATAATTTAAAACAGATAGTAAAGATGAATGTGATGAAAATATGGATGATGGAATAGCTAAGGGGTTCTTCTCCACACATGTTACACTTGCATACAAAATTGTTTCTCAGTTGGTCTTTCGATAAATTATGAAACTCAATGCTCCAAGTTAATTAGGTCCGCTTAAATTAACTTTCAGATTTCCCTAGATTCGTTGGATTGAATGGAATACGCATTACAACCAAATTATTCTTAATCGAAGTCCCTAACTATGGAATACGCATGATAGAGACATTCAACAAAGATCATTAAGTTCAACGGAAATCATAAACATCGACGAGGCATTCGTTACTATGGAATACGCATGAAACTTATGCCAAGAATTCGTTTAACGCGATTGTTTATAAGCAACCTCCACTACTTGTGAATATAAGTTCATAACGATTAGGTGAAATTCACTTATATTCTAGCGTCATATTTATGCATGAAAATTAAGCTTGCAATCTCAATGAACATACATAAATAAGTTATCAATCAAACAGTTAAACGAATTGAATCCACAACTTATGAAATTCCAACCAAACGTAATCAATTCAAATTGCAAATATAAACATAGTTTCGAATCACCCCCTAGCTAAAGGGGGTTTAGTTCCTCATAACCTTGAAATCAAAGAAACACCTAAACATCCCAACAACTCAAACTTGAATTGTATGAACGTTTAGGCACTCTTATCTTCCATTCTCATACGTACAAAACAAAGAGAATTAAATTTAAACTTTGAAATCAAAGAAACACCTAAACATTCCAACAACTCAAACTTGAATTGTATGAACGTTTAGGCACTCTTTTCTTCCTCGTTGTTGTAGCACAAGGTCTAAGGTGAGCTTTGGGGATTATGTGAAGTGTTTTGGAGGGATGGGAAGTGGTTGGATAGTGGCTGCAATGGAGGAGAAAAACTGCACAGAAATGGAAATGATTTGCGGCACAAGGGTTGTGTTTGTGTTGTGTGAAGTGTTGTGAATGGAAATATGAGATATCCTTGAATGATGGGAATGCAAGGGTATTTATAGGAGGAGTGGAGATGTATATGGCTGTTTGTTTAAGGTGTTTGTGTGGAGGAATGATGGAAAAACAGCTAGGACAACATGTGAAAGCTGGAAAATAAAAGGGAAAGCTGGAATGTTGATGCGAGATTTACTTGACACTCAAATTAAACCCTCGTTTGATAATTGTAGTAGAATGGATAAGTGAGGGATCGTTCTAGACCGGGGATTAGGAGGGCTTGCTAAAACCTTCTAAATTGACTTAAAAACATAAAAACTAAATTAAAATACTCTTAACAAGACTACTATGACTCAGAATGGCTTTGAAAAACTCAAATTGTCTAAAACAATCAAATTGACTCAAATAGAAGCTAGAACTTGATTTAAACGAATTTGCAATTGTTTATGACTCCAAAAGCTTAAAGATACAAAAATAAAACAAATACGAATGATTAAGACTTAACAAAATAGGGGGGGGGGGAATTGTGGTTGGACGATATTAAATTAAAAAGACAGAATATAATTAAAGGCAAAATGTAAATATGAATGTGATAAAAATATGGATGATGGAATAGCCAAGGGGTTCTTCTCCACACATGTTACACTTGCAAACAAAATTGATTCTCAGTTGGTCTTTCGATAAGTTGTGAAACTCAATGCTCCAAGTTAATTAGATCCGCTTAGATTAACTTTCAGATTTCCCTAAATTCGTTGGATTGAATGGAATACGCATTACAACCAAATTATTCTTAATCAAAGTCCCTAACTATGGAATACGCATGATAGAGACATTTAACCAATATCATTAAGTTCAACGGAAATCATAAACATCGACGAGGCATTCGTTACTATGGAATACGCATGAAACTTATGCCAAGAATTCGTTTAACGCGATTGTTTATAAGCAACCTCTACTACTTGTGAATATAAGTTCATATAGGTGAAATTCACTTATATTCTAGCGTCATATTTATGCATGAAAATTAAGCTTGCAATCTCAATGAACATACATAAATAAGTTATCAATCAAACAGTTAAACGAATTGAATCCACAACTTATGAAATTCCAACCAAACGTAATCAATTCAAAATGCAAATATAAACATAGTTTCGAATCACCCCCTAGCTAAAGGGGGTTTAGTTCCTCATAACTTTGAAATTAAAGAAACACCTAAACATTCCAACAACTCAAACGTGAATTGTATGAACGTTTAGGCACTCTTCTCTTCCCTTCTCATACGTACAAAACAAAGAGAATTAAATTTAAACTTTGAAATCAAAGAAACACCTAAACATTCCAACAACTCAAACTTGAATTGTATGAACGTTTAAGCACTCTTTTCTTCCTCGTTGTTGTAGCACAAGGTCTAAGGTGAGCTTTGGGGATTATGTGAAGTGTTTTGGAGGGATGGGAAGTGGTTGGATAGTGGCTGCAATGAAGGAGAAAAACTGCACAGAAAATGGAAGGGGAATTGCGGCAATGGATGTGTATTTGTGTTGTGAATGGAAATATGAGATATGAATTGAATGAATGAATGCAAGGGTATTTATAGGAGTAGTGGAGGGAACATATGGTTGTTTGTTTAAGATGCAAGTGGCTAATTAATGATGGAAAAGTATGTGATTTAAAGGATGCAAAGTGAATGAATCATGAATCATTGTGGATGAAAGGTGGAAGTGCATGTGTTGATGACTAGGTTAGTGGGTGGAAATCTGAAAATGGCATATAGGAATGGGAGCTCACGGTTTGAATGTGTAAAGTGTGTGTGAATGCATGTGAAGATGCAATAAATAATTCATGTAGGGTTAGGAAATAATGAAGAAATGCATGTGAGATGTTTGGAAAGGAAATGGGAACCCACGACAATGAAGTTGTTTTGTGTTGTGAATTATGATGAATGCATGTGAGTAAAAGAGGGAGAATGTGGTGAAATGATGAAGTAGGAAGGTGGAAATGCATGTGAGATGTTTGGAAAGGAATAAAGAATGAATGGTGGAAATGTGAGTGAATGATGTGCATGTGTGAGAATGCATGTGGAATTAAGAGGAGTATGGAAGTGAAATAAATGAATGATATGTTAAGTGATAAGTGAATGATATGTGGTGAGTGATAAGTGAATGGTTTGATAAGTGATAAATGAATTAGTTTAAAGGGCTAGGGTTTAAGTACATAGAATGGGCCTAAAATAGGTTGGTTTGTATGGCATAATGTGTTTGATTGGGCTAGAGCCATTGTTTTGTGTCTTCAAGTGCATACAAGGCCTTCAAATTCGTCCATCCTCTTGGCTCCATGGATAAGCTATCCAATCCATGCCCAAAAATGCTCCAAATGGCCTCAAAATGCACTTTCTTGCTCCCTAGGCCCTTAGAACCTGAAAACACACAAAAGAAGCATAAAGGACTAAAATAACGAGAGAAACATAACGTAAATTCACGAGAACAAGCCATTTAAGTCGCATGAATATGCTCCTATCAAATACCCCCACACTTAGCTTTTGCTAGTCCTCGAGCAAAACAGAATAAAAACAAATAAACAAAACGACACGAAACACGTAAAACACAACCTAAACCTTCCAACAACCGTCTTAGGGATTTCCAATGCACATGACAAGTTAAAAATCATCATTCTCACAGATTTTAGTCATCTTCACATTTAAGTACATTCTTAATCATATTCACCATATACTAGTTCACAATTAAGCATTTAAAACCATGTTTTGAATGTAGTAACATGCCTTAGAGAATTTGCTCAATTCCTTTCAAGATATGCACTCAATTTTTACTCAGATTTTCTAACTACACACCCTAATCTAGTCATATGTGAGAAGATTGATGTAAACATGAAAACGACACTCACATATATGTATCACAAAGAACGCAAATTCTGGAGTTAATAATCAAGTTTAGATATGATCTCATGAATGGAATGCTACTACTTAGACGCGAGAACCAGTGACACCATAAGCTCATACCAAGTTCAAATTCCACAAATTGAAATACACAACACTCAAGATAGAAGTCAAGGGTTGTAACGGGGCTTGGGGTATGTGGATAAAGAAGGGATATGGAAAACAAAGGTTCTTAAAGAAATAGTGAGCAAAGCATTTTAATCAACTTAGAATTCACTTTTGAATGAAAACTCAACTTTTGAACAAAAAGGGAGAATTTAGACAATTTACGCCCAGAATTGGTGTTTTGGAACCTTTCTTCAATCACTTATTCTTTTCTCTCTTTTTTTCTTTTTTTTTTTTTTTTTTTTTTTTTTTTTTTTTTTTTTCTTTTGAATCTCAAAACAAAAACACTTAAACATTCTCTCCCCCACACTTATTTTCTTTCATAATGTAACTCAAAAGGAATTCAATTAAGTCATGCTCACTATCTTTTAAGAACAAGGGTAAGGACGGTCATATTCTAGGTTAGGTGAAGATAAAGTGGGTAAACAAAGAACATGGGTTAACATGGCTCAACGGGGGTAAAACTTACAACATATACGAAATATGGGAAGCGAGGCTATTTGGCTATGGTGGCAACTACACAACTTCATCTTGATATATGTTATGCAAATCAATAACATGCTTTGAATGAAATGGGCATGAGTTCTAGCATTTGTAACTATATGATGAAACGCCTTCTAAGTAGTAACCAAGCAAAGAATAATGAGATCATGCAACGATTTTAGAAAACAAGAAATCACAGATTATACTCTCCAAAGAACGTTATAGGCTTAAGTCTCTCAGGGTTGTAGCATTTGTTTGAGTTCCTTCCTTCAGGCATGTTACAAAAACTAAATTTTCTTTTATGATTGCATGTGAAGTTATACATTATAACCATAACCAAGCATATACCAAGAGTAAATCAAACTTCTCTCTATGTTAATAACTCTTTTTAACAGTCATGCAATTACAAACCAAATCCTTATCATTGTGTTGGAAGGTATCCTAAGACACAAACACACACACACAAACAACTTTAAAACAACTCTTTTTGGGTTTTTCAAAACAATTTTTCAAATTTTTATGGGATTTTCGAATTTTTAAGACAAAACACACTAAAACAGTTTTAAAACAGTGAGAAACAACATGTGAAGTGATAGATGATAAAATCCAACGAATTTGCATCAAATATACTTAGTTACCCCCCCACACTTAAATCAAACATTGTCCTCAATGTTTTAAGCATAGATTCACACAAAGCATAAGTAAATACACAAAAAGCACTTAAACATACTAAACATGGCATAATGTAATTAACAAAGAGAAGAGTTTAGAGACGCAAATCTGGTTATAGAGTGTAAATTCCATCTTCTCTTTGTTGATTGCATTGAGGCTTGATCTTGATGATTCCACAGGCTTACTCTTGAACTGGTTTCTGCCCATCGTTGATTTTCCTTTGTGCTACTTCTTGAACTGGGCAGCAGGATGGTTCTTTTGGTCTCCCCCGAAGGTCTGAGCCTACCCCTTTGGTCTGTTTCTTTGTTCAATCTTTCCAATTCGTATTGAAAAGGGTTGGAGGATAACTCAGCCTATGTTTGTCTCCACATGCTTCAATGTATCATTTTCACTTGCCTTACTCGCTCCCCTTTGCAGAAGTGGTCCCTTCTCCGGAAGTGTATCAACCGTTGAAGATGACTACTCGAGAGCAACGCTAGGTAAGCAATCAGGAATAGATTCCAGGCAGTTGGCTCCAGATCGGAAGACTGACTCCAAGTGCCGGCTGATTGCTTGTTTTACTTTGCCATGCGAGTAAGAACAAGGACAAAGAAAAAGACAGGGAAAGAGCATGATATGAGATACTTTTGCTTTTGACCTTGATGATATGAGATACCTTTGCTTTTGAAGAAGCGGTGAATGAATCAGCACATGTATTTGTTGTGTTGTTTCCTCCTGGGTCATATGTACTCCAAGCATCTGGTATCATCTTTGGGGAAGAAGAAAGAATTGAGTCTTTCGAAAGGCTTTGCTGGGAGTACGCCCTCAGAGGTAAGGGAGAGTTGGGCATTTTTCTTCAGGTTTGCCCTGCCATAAAAGACGAAGGTCGACATATATAGAGATAATATCAAGTGGTGGTACTTTTTACCTTTGTCGACAAACGTTTTGATCCCGCAAATCTGGCTTTTTGAAATAGTGGCGCCTCTTCGATCTCTGAACACGCCTCTTCGATTTCTGAACACACCTCTTCGATTTCTGAACACACCTCTTCGATTTCTGAGCAGGCGCCCCTTCGCTTTCTGAACGACACGTGGTAGTGCAGATGCGGCTCCTTTTGACAAAGCTGCACGCGTCTTCTGAAAAGCAGAGAAAGCGTCGCCGAACTTTGCGCTTGTCGGCTAAAGATGTGTAGTTGCGGTGATGGCCTCCACGTGTTGTCTGAAAAGAAGAAATCTTTTGACAAAGTTGAACGCGCCTTCTGAAAAGCCGAGAAAGCGTCGCCGAACTTACGCCGGAAATTCCGGCTTTTTGAATTGGTGGACGCGTCGCCTTGGCTTTTTTATTGAGCTATCGATCACCACAACAAACACACTCTGAAGAAAATCGACTCCGGCCCTTTGAAATTTAACTCCATCCCTTCTCTTTGAACACTTTTGAAAAATGGCAAACTCATCGAACCTTAGCTTGGAATTGAGCCTTAGCAGTGATACGGGCGCGCCGCGTCAAGGTAACGTATGGCGTCCTTCTTTCTTTTCTTCTAACGGTCCTCTTTCAGGTGAAGACTCTGTGATGCAGGACGCCACAACAGCTACAATAGTAGCTAGGAACCTCCTCACACCAAAAGATAGTAGGCTGCTGTCAGGACGGTCCGATGAGTTGGCCGTTCAAGAGTCCCTCGCACTTAGTGTTCAGTGTGCGAGTTCTGTGTCCAACATGGGCCAACGCCTGCTTGCCCGCTCCCGTCAGGTGGAATCATTGATGGCAGAGGTGGAAAGTCTCAAGCAGGAGATCCAGCAGCTGAAGTATGAGAATAGAAGTTTGCATGTGCTTGCAAATAACTATTCGTCGGGCATGAAGAGGAAGCTTGATGAGCTGCAAGAGTCTGAAGGTCGGATTCACAGTGACCGTCAAAGGTTTTCGTCTTTCCTCCAGAGGCACCTTTTTCCTGGCTCATCCAGCGCTTGGCCAAGTATTGAGGCCTGGAATGCTCTATCTTCGATGCCTCCTGCTCCGATGCCTTCTGCTCCTACGCCTTCCGCTCCGATGCCTTCTGTTCCTACGCCTTCCGCTCCGATGCCTTCTGTTCCTACACCTTCCGCTTCAAGAGTAAAGCCACGTAGTGGGGCCTCAAGCAAACAACCTTTGTGAAGCACCATCTTTCTTTGTTTAGCAGTGCCTATCAATAAATCAAACATTTTCTCAATGTTACAATCATAGACTCACACAATTAATAAACAAACAAACAATAACAACTAAACAACCTAACAAGGCAGAAACGAAATAGCAACAAAGAGAAGAGTTTTTTTTTTTTTTTTTTTTTTTTTTTTTTTTTTAATTTTTATCAAATTTTCGAAGTTTTATACCAAGACACTATAAAACACTCTAAAAACGCTTAAAACAGCAAGAAACAACATTCTAAGTGATAGGTGAATAAATCCCACGAAATTCATGCAAATACAAATTGTTTACCCCCCCACACTTAAATCAAACTTTGTCCTCAATGTTTTAAGCAGAAAGTCACAACAGAGCAAGCAAATAAACAAATACGAGAAAGAAAGCAAAGTAAAGGCAGTAAAGAAAAAGAAAGGAATAAAAATAAGTCTCTTAAAGGGGTTTCCAAGTTCTTCTCTATTCGGATGCATGGGTTGCCTCCCACGAAGCGCTTTCTTTTACGTCTTGCAGCCGGACGGTACCTCCGTTTAAGCTTGACTAGGTTCCACGGCATGGAGGGGTACCTCCTCCACGACATGCTCCTCAAACATCTCGTAATAGGGCTTCAATCGATGCCCATTCACTTTGAATTCTTGCTGCGTCCTTAAACTTTTGATTTGCACTGCACCATGAGGGAAAACATTAGTAACAACAAACGGGCCAATCCATTTAGAACGCAACTTACCAGGAAACAAACGTAGGCGAGAGTTGAAAAGTAACACTTTCTGCCCAACTGTGAAGGTCTTGGTTCGAATCATTTTATCATGGAATGCTTTGGTCTTGGCTTTGTACATCCGGGCATTCTCATAGGCTTCATTCCGAATCTCCTCAAGTTCATTCAATTGGAGCTTCCTATGAACTCCCGCTGCATCTATGTCCATGTTGAAAATCTTCACGGCCCAATGTGCCTTGTGCTCTAACTCTACGGGCAAATGACATGGCTTACCATAGACGAGCCGAAAAGGTGACATCCCAATGGGTGTTTTGTATGCCGTACGATATGCCCACAGTGCATCATCTAAACGTAAGCTCCAATCCCTCCTTGTTGGTCCAACAGTCTTCTCCAAAATTTGTTTGATTTCTCGGTTAGACACCTCGGCTTGGCCATTTGTTTGAGGATGGTAAGGTGTGGAGACCTTATGGTTGACATGGTACTTTCTTAGCAACGCCTCAATGGTCCGATTGCAAAAGTGAGACCCTCCATCACTTATGATTACTCTCGGCATTCCAAACCTAGCAAAAATGTTAGTTTTCACGAAATCTGCAACCACCTTAGAATCGTTAGTACGGGTGGCTTTTGCTTCCACCCATTTAGAAACATAATCAACGGCAAGCAAGATATAAGTGAAACCATAAGATGGAGGGAAAGGGCCCATGAAATCAATGCCCCAAACATCAAAAATTTCAACATTAAAGACAGGGGTTTGCGGCATTTGGTCCTTGGTACCTATGTTACCCATTCGTTGGCAACGATCACAAGACATACAAAAGGTTCTAGCATCCCTAAATATAGTCGGCCAATAAAAACCACACTCTAAAACCTTGAGGGCAGTGCGTTGTGTGCCAAAATGACCACCACATGCATATGTGTGACAAAAGCTTAGAATTGAGTGAAATTCAGAATCATGCACACATCTACGTATAATTTGATCTGAGCAATACTTCCACAAATAAGGGTCATCCCAAACATAGAAACGTGCATCATTTTTAAGCTTATCACGTTGGTGCTTGTTTAGTTCATTTGGAATTTGTTTAGCCACCAAGTAATTCACTAAATCTGCATACCATGGTTCACTTACCTCAATGGAAAGTAGCTGCTCATCGGGAAAAGTTTCAGGGATAGGTACGGCATGTTCATGCTCCTCGTGGATCATTCGGCTTAAATGGTCAGCCACTACATTCTCGCTTCCTTTCTTATCCCGGATTTCAATATCAAATTCTTGAAGAAGAAGAATCCAACGGATAAGCCTCGGCTTTGCTTCCTTTTTCGTGAGCAAGTACCTCAAAGCTGCATGATCAGAATAAACGATTACTTTAGTACCAATTAAATATGAACGGAATTTATCTAAAGCAAAAACCACAGCTAGAAGTTCTTTTTCCGTCGTGGAGTAGTTCAATTGGGCATCATTGAGAGTCCGAGAGGCATAGTATATGACATGCGGCCGCTTGTCTCTTCTTTGTCCTAGAACAGCTCCTAATGCATAGTCGGATGCATCGCACATGAGCTCGAACGGAAGGCTCCAATCTGGAGGTACAATAATGGGGGCCGAGACTAGCTTCTCCTTGAGTTGGTTAAATGCCGAATTACACTCTTCATCAAACTTGAATGGCACATCTTTTTGAAGCAATCGGCAAAGAGGGTTGGACATCTTGGAGAAGTCCTTGATAAAACGCCTATAGAACCCTGCATGGCCAAGAAACGAACGTACCTCTCTAACCGAAGTAGGAGAGGGTAAGTGACGTACAAGGTCTATTTTCGATTTATCTACTGCAATTCCTTTTTCTGAAACAATATGTCCTAAAACTATACCTTGTTTCACCATAAAGTGACATTTCTCCCAATTCAAGACAAGGTTAGTTTCAACACATCGTTTCAAAATTAAGGTCAGATTATCCAAGCAATTATCAAATGAACTCCCAAATACACTGAAATCATCCATGAAAACCTCAATGATCTTTTCAACAAAATCGGAAAATATACTTACCATACACCTTTGGAAAGTGGCTGGTGCGTTGCATAAGCCAAATGGCATGCGACGATAAGCAAATGTTCCAAAGGGACATGTGAATGTGGTCTTCTCTTGATCATCCGGGGCTATCACAATTTGGTTATATCCAGAGTATCCATCAAGAAAACAGTAAAAAGCATGACCGGCTAACCTTTCGAGCATCTGGTCGATGAATGGCAAAGGAAAGTGATCTTTCCTAGTCATGGCATTTAGCTTCCGGTAATCGATACATACCCGCCATCCAGTCTGAATGCGTGTAGGCACGAGCTCATTCTCATCATTCTTGATAACAGTTACTCCGGACTTCTTGGGAACGACTTGAACTGGAGAGACCCAACGGCTATCGGAGATAGGGTAGATCACTCCGCAATCCAAAAGCTTGATTATTTCCTTCTTTACCACTTCCATCATCGGAGGGTTGAGACGGCGTTGAGCCTCTCGAGTTGGTTTAGCCCCCTCCTCAAGAAGTATACGGTGCATGCATGTGGTAGGGCTTATTCCTTTAATGTCGGCCAAAGTCCACCCTATGGCCGTTTTGTGCTCTCGCAGCACCCTCACAAGCTTCTCCTCCTCCATTGCCGTGAGACTTGATGAAATGATGACGGGCAATGTTTCGCCTTTTCCCAAAAACACATACTTCAAATGGTCCGGCAACGGCTTAAGTTCAAGCGATGGTGCCTGAACAACAGAAGGGAGCATCTTAGTGGAAACTGAATTTGAAAGTGAGAGTGGAACCTTACCATATTGTTGTGGCAATGACTCAAGGGCTGCCACAACCTCAATTATTTCTTCACTAGAACCCATTGCAAAGAATTCCTCCTCCTTGCCGTGGCCTTGCATTGGCCCAAATCCTTCATTTTTGCGCTCTATGGCCTTAGTGATGGTTGTTTCCAGGGCGTCCTCGTTAAATTCTTCAAGGTATACCTGCGCCAAAGAATCGATAACATCAATGGAAAAACAAGAATGGTCATCAACGGGATATCTCATAGTTTCAGAAATATTAAAATCAATCACTTCCCCATCGAATTCCATTGTCAAGGTGCCTTTGTATACATCAATCTTCGTTCGGGCCGTCTTCATGAATGGCCTACCAAGGAGAATCGGCAAAGATGTAGAATGGGCTGAATCCTCCATGTCTAGGACGTAGAAATCAGCCGGAAAAATTAAATGGTTCACCTGCACAAGCACATCCTCCAAAACTCCTTTTGGATACGCGTTAGAACGATCAGCCAATTGTATAATTACACCATCTTGTTTTAATTCACCCAAATTCATAGATGCATAAATAGAATAAGGCATGACATTTATGGATGCACCTAAATCAAGCATGGCATGTTCAAAACGATTATGTCCAATTACACAAGGAATCGTGAAACTACCGGGGTCTTTGCACTTGGTAGGCAGTTTACGTTGCAAAACAGCGGACACATTCTCGCTTACCTTTACTACCTCTTTGTTTGCCCTTCTTCTCTTTGTATTGCATAGGTCCTTAAGGAATTTAGCATACTTTGGAACCTGTTTGATTGCATCGAGAAGCGGTATGTTCACTTGCACCTTCCGGAACGTTTCAAGAATGTCCTTCTCGCTTTCTTCCTTTTTTTTCTTGCATGAACCTGCGAGGAAAAGGTACATTGGGCAGATTAGGACGTGAAGTACATGAATTTGAACTTAAATTACCTGATTTGGCCGAGTTAGGGTGATCTGCCTCAGGTTGTGTCGTCTCTTCATCTACTTTCTGGGCAGATTTGGGATTGTTTGGCTCGGTCCAAACTTCTTTTCCACCCCTTAGGGTGATGGCCTTGGCGGATTCGAATCCTCCCTTTGGATTGACTGTGGTTGAGCTAGGAAGCTTTCCTTGCTCTCTAATCTGTCCAAGGAACTCAGAAATCTGCCCTATTTGTTTCTTCATATCCATCATCTCCTTCTCGTTATTTTCTATCCAGTTGTTTTGATTTTGCAACCCCTGCGAAATAAAGGTTAGTAATTGCATAGCTTGATTACTTTCCAAAGACGTACCTGAATGAGATGATGCCGCAGGTTGTTGGGATTGTTGGGGTGCATACGGCTTGGAATAAAAACCAGGGGGGTTTGGCCTAAATCCTCCTTGTTGGGCAGCTTGTTGTGGCTCCCTCCATTTGAAGTTTGGATGGTCCCTCCATCCGGCATTGTAAGTGTTCGAGTATGGGTTGTTTTGATTTTGTCCTTGGAAACCAATTGCATTGGCAGATTCCCACCCACCATTCTCGATTAGTTGAGGGCACTTGTCGGATGGATGCCCTTGAATTGAGCACACGCCACAAACTTGGTGTTCTTGTGCTTTTGGACCAATCACAACCTGAGAAACAAGAGAAGTAAGATTAGCAAGTTGTGATTGAATTTCAGAAATAGCACTCACCTCATTTACACTTTGTTGCCGTGGGGCTTCCCTTTGGCCCACTCCTTCATATTGTTGAGCGTTGAGCGCTCGGTTGGCTATGAGAATCTTGGCATCCCTTGGTGTTTTGTCCACCAATGCTCCTCCCGCTGACGCATCAACCATTTGACGTTCGATAGAAAGGAGGCCCTCATAGAAATATTGAAGGAGAAGTTCCTCCTTCATTTGATGTTGAGGACATGAAGCTACAAGGCCCTTGAAGCGCTCATAATAAGCCGGGAATGTCTCGCCATGATTATGTTGAATACCACTAATTTTCTTCCGTAGGAGAATCACTCTCGAAGTAGGGAAGAATTTCTCCAAGAAAGCACGCTTCATACTCTCCCACGAAGCCACAGTTCCCGGGGCTAGTTCGTAGAGCCAATCTTTGGCCTTGTCCATAAGTGAAAATGGAAAGGCCTTCATCTTCAGTATACTCCCATCCACATTGACGGGGGTCATGCTCGAACAAACCACCTCGAACTCCTTCAAGTGTTTGTTGGGGTCTTCCATAGACAAGCCATGGAACTTCGGAATATGGTGTAACAAACTGGATTTGAGTTCAAATTCCTCAGTCTTCCCCTCTGCAGCCGTGGGGTATTGGATACAAAGAGGCAATGCATTATCCAAACCCGAGGCCGAAAGCTCCTTGATGGTTCTATTATCTGCTGCCATGGCTTGTTCTTCTTCAAAAATCTGATCCGTGGGCTTTTCTTCTACACCTACTTCGTCTTCTTCAAGCCCAGGTTGTGGTGGAGGTTGTGGTGGCTCTTGTTGACTCCTCGTTCTCCTCAAAGTACGTTCAAAATCACCGTCAAAGTCGGAGATGTTCTCTATAATAGGCCGAGAGCGACGAGTCATACACAGTACCTAAAAAACAAGGAAACAAACAAACTAAGAATCTGAAATAAGAATGCCCGAAAAACAAAAAAAATATAAAAATAAAGACAAAGGATTAGCAAAGTTGCTAATCCCCGGCAACGGCGCCAAAATTTGATGCGAGATTTACTTGACACTCAAATTAAACCCTCGTTTGATAATTGTAGTAGAATGGATAAGTGAGGGATCGTTCTAGACCGGGGATTAGGAGGGCTTGCTAAAACCTTCTAAATTGACTTAAAAACATAAAAACTAAATTAAAATACTCTTAACAAGACTACTATGACTCAGAATGGCTTTGAAAAACTCAAATTGTCTAAAACAATCAAATTGACTCAAATAGAAGCTAGAACTTGATTTAAACGAATTTGCAATTGTTTATGACTCCAAAAGCTTAAAGATACAAAAATAAAACAAATACGAATGATTAAGACTTAACAAAATAGGGGGGGGAATTGTGGTTGGACGATATTAAATTAAAAAGACAGAATATAATTAAAGGCAAAATGTAAATATGAATGTGATAAAAATATGGATGATGGAATAGCCAAGGGGTTCTTCTCCACACATGTTACACTTGCAAACAAAATTGATTCTCAGTTGGTCTTTCGATAAGTTGTGAAACTCAATGCTCCAAGTTAATTAGATCCGCTTAGATTAACTTTCAGATTTCCCTAAATTCATTGGATTGAATGGAATACGCATTACAACCAAATTATTCTTAATCAAAGTCCCTAACTATGGAATACGCATGATAGAGACATTTAACCAAGATCATTAAGTTCAACGGAAATCATAAACATCGACGAGGCATTCGTTACTATGGAATACGCATGAAACTTATGCCAAGAATTCGTTTAACGCGATTGTTTATAAGCAACCTCTACTACTTGTGAATATAAGTTCATATAGGTGAAATTCACTTATATTCTAGCGTCATATTTATGCATGAAAATTAAGCTTGCAATCTCAATGAACATACATAAATAAGTTATCAATCAAACAGTTAAACGAATTGAATCCACAACTTATGAAATTCCAACCAAACGTAATCAATTCAAAATGCAAATATAAACATAGTTTCGAATCACCCCCTAGCTAAAGGGGGTTTAGTTCCTCATAACTTTGAAATTAAAGAAACACCTAAACATTCCAACAACTCAAACGTGAATTGTATGAACGTTTAGGCACTCTTCTCTTCCCTTCTCATACGTACAAAACAAAGAGAATTAAATTTAAACTTTGAAATCAAAGAAACACCTAAACATTCCAACAACTCAAACTTGAATTGTATGAACGTTTAAGCACTCTTTTCTTCCTCGTTGTTGTAGCACAAGGTCTAAGGTGAGCTTTGGGGATTATGTGAAGTGTTTTGGAGGGATGGGAAGTGGTTGGATAGTGGCTGCAATGAAGGAGAAAAACTGCACAGAAAATGGAAGGGGAATTGCGGCAATGGATGTGTATTTGTGTTGTGAATGGAAATATGAGATATGAATTGAATGAATGAATGCAAGGGTATTTATAGGAGTAGTGGAGGGAACATATGGTTGTTTGTTTAAGATGCAAGTGGCTAATTAATGATGGAAAAGTATGTGATTTAAAGGATGCAAAGTGAATGAATCATGAATCATTGTGGATGAAAGGTGGAAGTGCATGTGTTGATGACTAGGTTAGTGGGTGGAAATCTGAAAATGGCATATAGGAATGGGAGCTCACGGTTTGAATGTGTAAAGTGTGTGTGAATGCATGTGAAGATGCAATAAATAATGCATGTAGGGTTAGGAAATAATGAAGAAATGCATGTGAGATGTTTGGAAAGGAAATGGGAACCCACGGCAATGAAGTTGTTTTGTGTTGTGAATTATGATGAATGCATGTGAGTAAAAGAGGGAGAATGTGGTGAAATGATGAAGTAGGAAGGTGGAAATGCATGTGAGATGTTTGGAAAGGAATAAAGAATGAATGGTGGAAATGTGAGTGAATGATGTGCATGTGTGAGAATGCATGTGGAATTAAGAGGAGTATGGAAGTGAAATAAATGAATGATATGTTAAGTGATAAGTGAATGATATGTGGTGAGTGATAAGTGAATGGTTTGATAAGTGATAAATGAATTAGTTTAAAGGGCTAGGGTTTAAGTACATAGAATGGGCCTAAAATAGGTTGGTTTGTATGGCATAATGTGTTTGATTGGGCTAGAGCCATTGTTTTGTGTCTTCAAGTGCATACAAGGCCTTCAAATTCGTCCATCCTCTTGGCTCCATGGATAAGCTATCCAATCCATGCCCAAAAATGCTCCAAATGGCCTCAAAATGCACTTTCTTGCTCCCTAGGCCCTTAGAACCTGAAAACACACAAAAGAAGCATAAAGGACTAAAATAACGAGAGAAACATAACGTAAATTCACGAGAACAAGCCATTTAAGTCGCATGAATATGCTCCTATCAAATGTGGGATGGTGCCCACGGCAAAGTGTTGTTTGTTTGATGATGATGCATGTGATGGGTGGGAACAAAGGGGGAAACATGGCACAAGGGTGCTTGAGTGAATGATTGAATGTGCATGTGGATTAAAGAATGAGTGGTGGTGTAATGATGAAGTGAATGCATGTGGAATTGCAAGGAGGAAAGCTGAAATTGTGAAGGGAAGACACGGCACAAGGCAGATTTTGATGTTGGAAATGCATGTGTTTTACTCAATTATATTGTTGGGAAGGCATGTGGATTAGATGGAATGTAGGTGGGTTATAATGATGAATGCATGTGGAATTGCAAGGAGGAAAGGTGCAGAAAATGGGAAGAAATGCACGGCAATGTGTTTTGTAAAAGGGAAGATGGTGTGTGAATGCATGTGAAGATGCTAATAAATAATGCATGTAGGGTTAGGAAATAAAATCATAACTTAAAGGGGAATGATTAAAGGGTGTTGAAAGGTTTTGCATGGCTTTGAAGTGATTGTGGATTGGGCTAGAGTTTAAGTACATGAAATGGACCCAAATTGCTCCCCCTTGCATGGCAAGGAATGGTGTTTGTGTTAAGCCCAAGGCAAGGTGAATGTAATTGGGTTAGGGCCATTGTTTTGTGTCCTCAAGTGCTTACAAGGCCTTCAATTTCATCCAACACTTGGGCTTCAAGCATAAGCTATCCATCCTTAGTCCAATAGTGCTCCAAAACACTCCACAATGCATCCTTTCGTCAAACACGTCTTATTATCCTGAAAACACACAAAAGAAGCATAAAGGACTAAACTAACTAAAGAAACATAACGTAAATGTACGAGAACAAGCCATTTAAGTCGCATGAATATGCTCCTATCAGTTGTCGACTACCTGACGCCCTCCCCCTCCTCCTTTATTCAGACTTGGGACCGGCAATGTAAGATAAACTTACATAGGCGGACTTAAATGAATGACATACATAATAAAAAAATATATGGCTAGTAATTGACACCTTACTATTTGAAACTAGAATAAAATAAGGAGAAATTAGGTTCTCATCCTTCCTTTTACTACTCCTTTGATTAAAACTTTATTCATTTTCATTTTTTGATCAAGGTCCTTGGTATTAATAACATCATTAATTATTTCAATAATAAAATATTTTTTATTTCTAAATATATTCATTTAATGTTAAAAATGTTACAATTAGTATTTTTCTATTTATGGCTAAATTTTTTATCGTATATTTTTATTTTTAGTTTGTACCCATTTTTAATTTGCAACCCATTTTTAATTTTTTCCAATTTTCTTTTCAGTTTTAATTTGTACCCATATATTAATTTCTTTTTGTGCCCATATTTTATAAAGTTTTATTTGTATTTGTACCCATATTTTTTTATTTATTTGTACCCATGCTAATTATATGTGCCATTCATGTAATTTTTTTCAAATTTTTAATCCTAAAATGTACTCATTCTTAAATATACCAATTTGTTATAGGTAAAATGTACCATTTTTTTAGATAAAATCTATTCAATTTTTTTCTAATCCATTTTTAAACTTATATGGGTACATTATTATTATTATTATTTTTTATTTTTTATTTTTAATTTGAGAATGTATCCATGTTAAATTTAATCGAAGAAATTTACTAATATTATTAAGCCTAATTTTTTTTTTGTTTTGTTTTGGTGATTTTGAAGAATGTACCCATGTTTATACACACACAATAGTATATTTATATTTTAATATTTTTAATCCCACAAATTATGGTTTTTTATTTAAAATCTCATTAATATAAACAACTATAAATTTCAATTTTTAATTTAAAAAAAATATAGTAACGTACATAAAAATAAATTATCACATTAATTTCAGGAACTTGGATCAAAAATTGAAAGTCAACAAGGTTTTAGTTAAAAAAATTTTATATTTAGAGACCACATCCAAAGTCTCCTATAAAATAAATGAAAATGGATAACCAAATCGCGAATGCCAAACACGACACGTACACCAACAAAAGCAAATGGTCCATGAGATTTATTGGATGTAATCCAGTTTTACTCAGGCCTGATAAAAGAATCCTCCCCCAGTGGATATCCTGAACATGAAAGATTTTAGGATAAAAAAGAAAAAAACAATCGCATTATTGGTAATGTGAGCACTGGCACCCGAGTTAAGGAGTGAACTGGTAGGAGAGGAGGCAGCCATGGGGCAATGACTAGGGTGTGCAGCAAGGGCAGTGAGTCGAGCAGAAGGCACACGGCCTTCATAGGAGAGATTAAGACGATCTTAACAATCAATCACCGAGTGTCCATTGCGACGGAAAATCTGGCATTTTAATGGAGGTCTGTCATTCGAGGGAAAGCCAGAATAAACTGTTGGAGCTGCACCAAGAATGCTTGACCTCGAACCACGTGGAGGACCACCCCGATAACCACCAGTACGCCTTCCACCACAAGCAAAACCAGGGTTGACGGTAACACGACGACCACAAGTGGCTGCCATAGCAGTGACACTAGTGTCGCTAGGAAGGGTGAAAGTCAACTGACGAGTCTCCGCAGAAACAGTGCCTCCAAGGCTGCACATGAAATAGGGGACTCACAGGCTTGAATGGAAGCCACTGTGTTCTCATAAAGAGAACTGATCATTGTTCATAATGGTTGCAATCAAATCCTCATCAGACACGAGAGAACCAGAAAGGGCTAGTTGATCGGCTAATGCATTTATTTTATCCAAAAGAAATCATGAATACCGAGATCACCTTGATGGAGAGAAGTTCACCACACAATTAAATGACGCGGTTGTGGGAGGAAGGGGTATAAAGCTCTTGTAGGGCCTTCCAAGCTTCAGCAGCACTGATGAACTTGACGATCACATGCATCACAGCTGGATATAGAGAGCTAGTCAACCACGAGAGAACCATTTGGTCATGTTGAATCCATGGTTCAAAATTGGGTTGATCTCATCAGTCACTTGACCTTTATATCATCGATAAGAAAGGCAGCTAGACACTTAGATGTACCATCAACCAAAGGAAGAAGACTATGACAGCGTAATAATGGAATGAATTGTGCCCGTTCAAGTTTCAGAGGCAGAAAATGAGAGACATTGAGGAGAGAGGTTGCAGCAGAATTTGACATTGTGAGTGGAAAAGTTGTGGTTAGACTTGAAGATGGTGATACCATGAAAGAATCTTGCTCGATACTTAAGCAGTTTCAGTATTATTGCATTTATAGAACTTTACAAAAATAGTTGAATGAAGAATAAACTCTTGAAAACAACCAGATAATGCAAAGAACAAATAGTACATTTGAAATGTAATAAACTATCTACAATTTGAACAATGTCAACAGCGCAAAAGATTGATCTGTTGACAAGACTCAGTCGAAACTGTTGGTAAGGATATTTCAGGCTTCTGTGGCATTTTGGTTGTGGCGGTAGATTCAAATGTGGTTTATCACATACAAGAAGGTTTCCTATATCGACCAGGGCTACTCAATTCAATTCAATTCTATATGTGATGGCGGCAGCGTACCGAGCCTTTCTTTTTGGTTGGAAAGCGTATTGGGCCTTAGGGCTCCAAGTCAATTTCAGTAAGGTGTCCAATATTTTGGTGTCACATGCTTGTTTGTGTAATTTCATGACGTCTACTCATAATATCTTACGTTTATATTTAAACAAGACATCCATGTTATCACAATATCATTCTATAACCTTATCATTATGCAACGTTGGACAATAAACTTATGACTATTATAAATGCAATCTTAAGGCATGAGATAACTTTAAAACTTAATTTCATGGAGTAAATTATAGCAATGGTCCCTCAATTTTAACTCAATTAAAGCACGGGTCCCTCAACTAAAAATTCATTACCATTGGTCCTCAACTCATCAAAACGTGCAGCTATGACCTTTTTCGTCAAATCTGTCAGAATTCTATCAAAATGGGTTAAATTTGAGGGACCATTGCTTTTGATGAGTTGAGGGACAAATGGTAATGGATCTTTAGTTGGGGGACCATAGCTCTAATGAGTTAAAGTTGAGAGACCATTACTACAATTTACTTAATTTCATGTTGTAGTAACCTTCAGGTTGAAGGTTCAAAAATTGCATAAGGATGACATTAGATAATTTCAGGATGCCCACTCGTAATATTTTATGTCAATACTATAAAGAAAAGATGACAAGTATGGACTCCAAGGAGACAAGGCATGCAACAAGTTCACATGGCCATTTCAAAACAAGCTAAAGGAGACAAAGAAAAAGAAAACAAATAATTCAGTCCAAGATTCAAATCAGAGTTGACAATTTCAGCAGGTTTGGAAACAGTGGAAGCAAAATGACAAATCAAGAAAAAGTCAACAAGCACCCAAAGAGACGTCTACACCATTCATTTTGAATAGATTTTTTGTACAATAGTATTCTCATTCATGTATATAACAGATGTTTTCCCTCATTCTAAAAACACACCATACCTCAACAACACACACCTCAACCTACAAATTCAAGCATAGAACATCCAAAGCCTTCCTAGCATCCTTTGTAAATTTTTCTTGTAAACACTTCCTTTGTAATTGTGACATCTCACATCGCCCAGGGGAGTGATCCTTATATGTTTATTCTCATCTCTACCTAGCATGAGGCCTTTTGGGAGCTCACTGGCTTTGGGTTCCGTAGGAACTTCGAAGTTAAGCGAGTAGGGCGCGAGAGCATTCCCAAGATGGGTGACCCATCAGGAAGTTCTCGTGTGAGTTCCCAAAAAAAAAACCGTGAGGGTGTGCTGGGGGCCCAAAGTGGACAATATTGTGCTACGGTGGAGTCAGGCCCGAGAAGTGGTCCCGCCCGGGTCGGGATGTGACAATTTGGTATCAGAGCATAACCCTGGCCGTGGTGTGCTGACGAGGATGTCAGGCCCCTAAGGGGGTGGATTGTGACATCCCACATCGCCCAGGGGAGTGATCCTTATATGTTTATTCCCATCTCTACCTAGCATGAGGCCTTTTGGGAGCTCATTGGCTTTGGGTTCCATAGGAACTCCGAAGTTAAGCGAGTAGCGCACGAGAGCATTCCCAGGATTGGTGAGCCATCAGGAAGTTCTCGTGTGAGTTCCCAAAAACAAAACCGTGAAAGTGTGATGGGGGCCCAAAGCGGATAATATCGTGTTACGATGGAGTCAAGCTTGGGAAGTGGTCCCGCCTGGGCGGGGATGTGACATATAAGGCCTTAAAGGTTTAACTCAGAGTTACGAAGAACTCAGAGGTATCCTGGTTAATGTCCGGTTATTTATATGGCAAACATTCAACTATAATAGAGTGCTCGAACAAAATATAATCGACAGTTTAGCAGGTTAATAATATAACTACAATAGTGTTTGTTTGTTTTAGAATGGAAATCTAATTAAAAGAACACACTAAAAGAAAGAAAGAAAAACTTACTTAAAACTTGGGGGTTGTGTGAATATATACACTTGAACATTTATTACTGTATAGAAGATAATTACTGTGACATCCCACATTGCCCAGGGGAGTGATCCTTATATGTTTATTCTCATCCCTACCTAGCATGAGGCCTTTTGGGAGCTCACTGGCTTCGGGTTCCATCGGAACTTCGAAGTTAAGCGAGTAGCGCGCAAGAGCATTCCCATGATGGGTGATCCACTGGGAAGTTCTCGTGTGAGTTCCCAAAAACAAAACCGTGAGGGTGGGGCCCAAAGCGGACAATATCGTGCTACGGTGGAGTCGGGCCCGGGAAGTGGTCCCGCCCTGGTCGGGATATGACATTATACCTCCATTAAATTTACTAAAATATTAAAGCAAATATAATGATCTTCTTGTATGTTATATGTTAAATAATAAATTTAGGGAATTATTATTAGCACTCCAAAAATCTCATTCTACACTCCTCACAAGTGCATTTTTCTTTCTAATTATAGAAAATTTGGAGTGCAAAATGAGATTTTTGGAGTGCCAATAACAATTCTCTAAATTTAAGCCTTGTTATATTAACACCCTACATATTAATGGATACACCTCACATAATTAATACAACCCCTATTTTCTTTTATATATAAAATTTACTTAATATACTCAACATACTTTTCCATAATACCCTCACACCCTACACTCTCAACATACACCTTACATTTTATACATACACCCCACATTTTTTACATACACTCCACATTTTATACATACACCTCACTCTTCACTTTTACCTACTTACCCAAATTCCTTACCCATTTACTGGTTCGAAACGAAAATAAAAAGACTCCCATTTACTGGTTCTGAGCACTACAGCAGTTTAAGACTACGAAAATGAGGGAGAAAACCTAGTTTCATTTTAACTCTGGAAGCCATGAGAATCGACGATGCTACTCCCATACATGCGTAAAAACACAAGCAATTAGGTATCATTCCTACATTATTATCCTGTATCTAAATATTTTTGCACCCGACGAGTACACTGCAGTTGTTGAATTGAAATCTACATAATTCATCCAATGGTACTTCATTTAAATTGTATATTCAGTAGTTCTTGTAAGGTAGCAGGAAAAAAAAAATTGCTTCTCCAAAACTTTTCACCTCAGGAATTTTCTTTAAAGCTTATATCTTTTTCTTGCACTTTCTTGGATTTTTCTCAACACTCTTCTATATTCATGGTATCAAAGCTTCAACCAGACAGTGTTTTTCTGACCCAAATCCAAGCTAAAGACGAACAAAGATTTCGATTGTAAACACCCAACAAAGGTTACTCATAGCTGATCATGCATTGGCAAAAAGTTCAGAGACCATATGAGCATTACACAAACCTCTATGTTCTCTATGAAAAAATAATAGCGAATCTCATGACCCATCAATCTTACAAATAGATCTCTGTGTCATGTTATACATTATATTTCACGTAGTGAAGAAACATCTCTCCCTTGGACATACAAAAGAGTTTGTCAGACCACATCAGCCTTGTGCATACATTCTTCATTCCATGTCCACCTCTTCTTTCCATGATAAATATGAAGTCTTAGCTCATGTGAAGCTTCCGAAACATTGGTTTCATGTTCCATTCGTCAAAATATATATTTTTTTTCAATCAACGTGTTTGTAGTTTCATTGGTTAGAGTTTTGTTCTACAATGTAGGGTGAGAGTGCTTTTGAGAGTTGAAGAGATAATTAATCTTGGGATATACACGTTAAAAGTGATTTAGGTTGTATTTATAATTTTTTCCTTTCTTTAAAATCTTTTGAAGTCGAAATTGTCATTGCATATTAGAGTATAAGTCATTTAATATTAAATTTTAATGTGGGGTGTATTCAATTTCAACATTATGTGGGGTATGTTGGAACCAAATTTGTGCACCAGCGTGATCGGTAGTTGAGCACAAATTCGTGTAGTTTGGAACAACCTACAAAATAGCAAACAACCGTAAGCAAACCCTTCGCTAGGGGGGTGTGCCGGTCAAAGGCTCTCTGACAGTCAAGTTAGTGAATGGTTTTAAACTTAAGTAGTGGGTAAGAGAATTCAAGTGTTTAGATTGTGTTACCGTAGATGAACCCTAGATGGATGTATTTATATCGCGGGAGATAAACCTTTTTAGGATAGAATCTTCGTTCTAAGTTGGGTGAATCAGAATTGATATCTAGTACATAAATATTGTATCCTCTTAGGAGTGTGACTACTTTCGGCACACATCTACCCCTAAATTGTTGGGACTCCAAGACTTATAGGATTTGATTGAGTCCATATTCGGATCAAATCACATGTCTTGTGGAACAAGCATGGTCATCCAACGGAGTTGTTAGGAGTCCCCTAGTGCCCTAGAGTAGAGTGATGGTGGCATTCTACTCTGTCAGATATAGATCTACTCGGAGCTGGTGAGTCTATGATCAGACTTCTGAGGTAAGAATATTCGGATCAGCCTTACTTCGACACTAAAAAATCATGGTCCCACAATTGCCCCTAACCATCCATCTGAGAGCAACCTGTTCCCCTTAAGGATATATTGTTACCAAAGACCATGCCTTTCAAGTAAGCTGGAATACGTACCGTTTAGTCTTCAATTTTTTTTTTTTATAAGTGATGTGACCTTTGGATTTTCGTCAAAATGATGACATCTTCAATCCTAAACGAGTCACCTTGAAACCCGTGTTTCTGACCCTGTTATGATGATGCGTCGCGTATGTCGTGTACGCACGAAAAATGGGAAATCCTTTTTGGTAATAGTTGGATCCGTTGATCTTGAGGTGAACCGGTTCGTATTCAATGGTAGGACGATTTAAAATATCTTCCGCATCACCACTTCCACTTTTCTTCAAATTCCCAAATCTTTGTTGATAAAGAAATTGAATTCTTCTCCTGTTCTCATTAGCTTACTCGATCGAATTTAATGGCAGCTAGCTCCTTTAACCTTAACCATCCAAATTGTCATTCTCGATACCCTTGAACATCCCATGGTTAAGGTTCGTAACAAAGGTGAAGAAGAAGCCTTTCTCATGGGCCATAGTCATCTTTTCATGGATGTCGGATTTGGTGGGAAGATAATGAAAATGTGGCCTTGGATATTCCTGAATCTAAGTATCCCGACCATCCCTACATTAGAATCCCTTCTTCCCCGTATCTATGCCTGGAGTCCGTCTATTGTTGGTGGGATTTCTCCTGGGGCCTGCGGCGTTTGCTAATGCTTGAATGTTTTACGATGTTATGGGGCCACCTTATGGAGTTATGGTGCTTATGCTTCCAATTCCAAAGACGGGAATTTAGGTAGGAGGCGTTGTCCTACTTGAGTTTTCCAGGTTCTTCATCCGGCTTTCCACGTCCACAAAGTTAGAATGGCTCTCAGCATGAGCATAAGTCTGGTTCTTTTGTAGTTTTTCGACATAAGGGTTGATCTTGGTTAGAGTTTCCTAAATCTAATCCAAAAAAAGGGGAGGTCTTCTAATTGGACCTCCTTCTTTCCTAAGGGTGGTCGTTGTCCCTTGGAAGGTCGTTGATCGCTTAATGAGGAGTTGCAGTAGTTAGGAGCAACAAGCTTTTTACCCCAGGGATAACATATGCATCTGATGGTAGGCCTACTTCGTCAGATAAGTTTACATGTGCATTGACTGAGCTATCTTCAGCTGACATGTATGCTGGTGGAGTGCTCTGATCAAGAAGAATATGGGTATTTTATCAATGAACGGAACCAAATATGCTCAGCTCCGTGATCAGCGGTTGAGCAAAAATCCATGTAGTCTAGAACAACCTGTAAACAGTAAATAACTATAAGCAAACCCTTGGCCAAGGAGGGGTGTGCTGACTAAATGCTCTCCGACGATCAAGTTAGTGAATGCTTTTAAACTCAAGTAGTGGGTAGGAGAATTCAAGT